>NC_085095.1:7146811-7159311 GCF_963422355.1 Corticium candelabrum
TACATGCAAACATGGAGGTGGGCCTGTGTGGCAGCATAATGAAATTGTAAATGCATGGAGCACTTGTTTACATAAATTAAAGATTCATCACGAGAAAGACCCTCGACATCGTTACTCTAGAAATGAGAATAGACCAGACATAGTTGTGTACAACTCTGGGTGTAGCTATGACCTTGCCGTAGCCATGGCTCATCCTTTCAGTCAAAACACTGTAAAGTAGGCAGCTTTAGAAGGTTTTGCTGCAGCAAGAATTGAAGGAATACAAAAAACAACAACTTGCCGGCAATACATCAAGCCTCAATTTCACTCCTCTGGTATTGGAACATTTTGGAACTTGGGGATCAGAAGCTACCAACTATTTATTTAAACAAACTAGCCAGAAGATCAAGAGAGATTGAAGGCTATACAAATGAAGCTGACTTTAGAGGTTTTTGGAGAAAAAAATGCTCAATAATCTCACAACGAAGTAACGCTAAAGTCATCCTCCACAAGCTGACTCGTGTCTTCCCTGGTGAAGTAGATGAGAACATATACAATAGAGACTATCAAGTAGCTTGCATTAAACTAAAGCTGAACTCAGTAGCTTGTTTGCATTTAGTGTTAGAAATGTAACGTAGAGTTTGTGTTTCAATAAATGAAATTAACAGACAGACAGACAGACAAAAGGGCAAAAGAGACACATAAACAGAGACAAACAGACAGACAGACAGACACCAGATAAACAAACACCTAAGCAACCAAACAAACACACACAAATAGACAACGAAACAGACACGTGACTACAAACAGACAAACAAGCAAACAGGCACATCCACAAGCAAATACACAAACACACAAGCACAAACGACCAACAGAAAGACACACAAACATAAACAAACAAATGGCACTCGAATGCAATCTACGATGCCTGAAAGCAACAGCACATACCTAAACCAAGCGTTGAAAATAAACTATGAAAGGCTGGATCGGACTCTGTTCGCTCCACGATGTTTGCCACAGTCTCACTACCAACAATCTAATACACGGATATCATCATTACATCTCATGTCACATAGCATAACTTGTTCACACTGAAACCTCAGCATTCCCGTCGTCTTCGGCGACAAAATCAAGACATCCATCACCCCCACTTCAAAATAAAGACAAGAGTTGAAATAGCAGACAAGTCAACGGTACATGAGAGTATTAGTGTCCACCTCACTCAATGTGTCAAAACAATATATCAAATATTGATCAACGACTTGGACTATCTGTTTGTCTGCCTGTCTGCCTGTCTATCTGTCAGTTTGTCTGTCCATCTGTCTGTCTATCTGTCTGTCTGTCTATCTGTCAGTTTGTCTGTCTGTCTATCTGTCTGTCTGTCTGTCTATCTGTCAGTTTGTCTGCCTGTCTGTCTGTCTGTCTATCTGTCAGTTTGTCTGTCTGTCTGTCTGTCTGCCTATCTATCTGTCAGTTTGTCTGTCTGTCTGTCTGTCTGTCTGTCTGTCAGTCTTTGTCCGTCTGTCTGTCTGTCTGACTGTCTGTCTGTCTGTCTGTCAATACATATATTTTCAAAGAACAACACTCCTACATTCTAGTCTGGCCCAAACGGCCGACACCATAATTTAACTATGTGCGAATGAAGAATGTCCCAGTCTTGCCAACTTTCTGCTAATTACGCTAGCATTACACCTTTGCAAAGCTACCGACATGTCTGTCTATCTATCTGTCAGTTTGTCTGTCTGTCTGTCTGTATCAAACTGTCCATCTGTCTGTCTATCTGTCTGTCTGTCTATCTGTCTGTCTGTCAGTCCATGTAACTGTCGGTCTGTCCACATGTCTGTCCGTCCACCTGCCTGCCTGTTTGTTTGTCATTTAGTGCAAATTACTCTGATAGTCTTGTCTGTAAATGTTCTCATCTATGGAAATTTCTTTCTCCAGAAACCTCTGAAATCAGCTTCATTCTTTGAGCCTTCTATGTCTTGTGATTGTTTGGCTAACTTGTTGAGATATTGATTCAGTAGTTGCTGACCCCAGGTCCAAAGTGTTCAAATACGAGAAGAGTGAAGTGGAGGCTTGATGGGCTACCAGAAATGTGTTGCTTTTCATATTTGTCTCTCTTCCTTTGTTCTCTTGTTGCTGCAGCAGACTCATCTTCTAAACTTGCCTTGCCAAAGTATCTTGGCTAAACAATGTGCCATGGCTATGTCCGTCTGTCTGTCTGTCTGTCTGCCTGTCTGCCACTTTAAATGCTGTCTTGCCACGACATTTACAACAAATCACCTTCCCAATCCTTCATTGATGTTCTGTGCCAGTCGTTCCTGCAGTTCCTTCGTTTCCAGCAAAGTGTCCAACAAGCACTACAACCAACAGCATTTGAACAAACCTCAACTATCCATCAACCAGCTGGCCTCACAGATATGTCAGTTGGTGCTTCACTCTCTAACACACCAACACTGAAGTCTTGTACAGTCACTTTATGAGGACTTTGTGAACATAATCAAACAACAAAAGGTTAAAACATAAGGTAATAAAAACGAGTAATACATACCTTGCTGATACAAAAAGTGATGCTGTCTGTTCTTTTCTCTTTGGTTTTGTGCTGAAATCGAATGTTGATTGTGTTAGCACACAAGTGTGCGTGCGTGCGTGCGTGTGTGTGTGTGTGTGTGTGTGTGTGTGTGTGTGTGTGTGTGTCACAGCCAACAAATATTCAAGTTCACCTCTTCCGTTTCGGTGACTTGTAATGCCCAGTCTTCATCTCTTCGATTACAACAACCTCACATGATGCATCTTCATTCTCCTTATCCTCAACCTGTTCAACATCACTAGAACCAACCCCAGCTTCCATCACCGTTGACGCCATTGAATCAGAATGAATCGAATCTTTTGCATCAAGAGAACGATTGACTGGTGGCGATTCCACCACACAGTCAGCAGTAGCAATGTCAACATGTTGCACTGGAGCTTTAGCAACTTGTTGAGACGATGAACGGCTCATGCTTTTTGTGAGCCGACTGTTGCGATTGGCTTGACGACTGCGAGCTAAAAGCCAATAGGAAATAGCTTGATTGATGTATCAGTTAGTAGAATGTAGGTGTACGTACCTCGTTGGTCTGAAGGTGGCTTAGAGTTGATTTGTGATAATCCAGTAAGGCAACTGTAATGATGTAATACAAAGTTGTTGAATAGATCAACCTAGCCTAACCATGCAGCTGTCTGTCTGTCTGTATGTATGTATGTCTGTCCATTGGTTTGTCTGTCTGCCCGTCTGCCTGTCTGTTTGTTTTCTGTCCTTCAGTTTGTCTGTCTGTCTGTTTGTCTGTCCTTCAGTTTGTCTGTCTGTCTGTCTGTCTGTCTGTTTGTCTGTCCTTCTGTTTGTCTGTCTGTCCTTCTGTTTGTCTGTCTGGTTCGCTACAGTACAAGCTCTAAAGGTTCATACTAAAATCTCTGGAGTTGCTGTTGTGGCCAGTATGACTTTATATACGTGTATGATATAAACAACTTTCTATATGATAGAGAGACATTCAACATTCTGTTCATTGACTGTTTGTTTAAATCTGATATATTGTAGTAGAGTAAGCTTCCAAATATAACAATCTGTCTGTCCGTCTGTCTGTGGCTGTCTGTCGGTTGCCTGTTTGTCTGTCAGTCCGTCCATTTGTTTGTCTATCTATCTATCTGTCTCTGTCTGTCTGCATAAAGTTAGCACTTGTTATCAGTAGAGTAAGCATCCAAATAAAACAATCTGTCTGTCTGTCCATCTGTCCATTTGTCAGTCCGTCCATTTGTTTGTCTATCTATCTGCCTGTCTGTCTGTCTGTCTGTCTGCTGGTCTGTCTGTCTGTCTGTCTGTCTGCCGGTTTGTCTGTCTGTCTGTCTGTCTGTCTGTCAAATTTTCATATATTTTTATACATCAAAGCTAATACAGGTGAAACTAAAGTAACTACAATTACAATTACACAAATAACGAGTAGCATTAAAAAGCTCCCCTACGGAGCCTACAAACCGAAATTTAGTTTACTGAATTGAAAGTTGAACAACATCTAGACTCTGGCCAGCTCTCTGTCCATACGTTACTCTCATCATCTTTCTAGCCAAAACCGAGGCATTGCAACACTGAAGTTGTACTGACAAACGTCTTCTCCAATGTGTCTTAAAATCTAAGGGATTGTTTCTTCCTTCTTCATCTCTATATAGTTTGGAAATTTTATTGAGGAACGTTGATGCTTCTTCTCCCCACCCACCAAAGTGCTCGAAAACTAGTGGAATAAGGGTAGGAGTGTCTGTCTGTCTGTCCGTCCATTGGTTTGTCTATCTATCTGTCTGTCTGTCCATCTGTCCGTCTGTCCGTCCATTTGTTTGTCTATTTATCTGTCTCTGTCTGTCTGTTTGTCTGTCTGTCTGTCTGTCTGTCTGTCCGTCCGTCCGCCTGTCTGTCTGTCTGTCCGTCTGTCTGCTAAATAACTCAACCCACTCACCGTACTTGTCTACAAACCGTCTCCAAACTGTCACACAAACCATTCAACACCACCTCCACACCCCGCTGCTTCACTTCAACCTCCGTCTGCCTATACAACGCATACTCTTCCAGCACCTGTTCCAAACTCTTCTCCGGTCTGACCTGCAATAAAAATAAAAAAAACAAAATAAATTAAGAAAAATAAAAAAAATGAATGAAATGCACGACTCACAATGTGGGTTGTGTTCCGAAAGAGTGGGCTCTCATTTACAAATGTTTCTATTGTTCGTTGGAGCTCAAATTTCTCGAGATAAGTGAGAATGTAGGCAGCCACGTCCACCTCGTACGGCATCTTTGACTTTTGATACCCGGATGTAGAGTGACTGTACAGTTGCATTGTGCTGTGTGTGCAGGACTGCGTGCGTGTGCATGTATGAGAGTGTACATGAAATGTTGTTATTAAAAAGAAATTATGCATTAGAATAATTAATTAATTTATTTATTTATTTTATTTATTTATCTATTATTTATTTATTTATTTACTTATTTATTAAATGTTTATTTATTAAAAACAAATAAAATTAATTTTTAAAATCTTTGTATTAAAATTTCAGATTTCACTACATATTTCTTGATTAATTAATTAGCCAACTTCATTGAGTATATACATTCATATCAACAACAGCTCGAGACAACAACGTGCACTCCAAAATCAGAGACAGCAATTGAAAGAATGATTCTGTACATTGTAAATCACGATCACACATTCACGTTTCTAGAAGAATCCATCTATACTAAAAATCATTAAATTTAATGAATTCTGTAGCTACACTACTCATCACCGTCGACACACAATGTATACATAGGTGCGTGTGTGTGTGTGTGTGTGTGTGTGTGTGTGTGTGTGTGTGTGTGTGTGTGTGTGTGTGTGTGTGTGTGTGTGTGTGTGTGTGTGTGTGTGTGTTAATCATCAAAGCATGTGACAAAAATAAACTAATAATCCTGCTTCTTGTCCATATATCTGTCTACTGTATCAACATCAGTATGCATGCTGATCTCTCCTACTGTCTATAAATGTGGCTGTTCAAAAATTGATGACCGAGTGTCACATTTTTAATAACAGTAAACAATCAGTGGACCCACTGATGTTCGTGGCTCCAGTTGCTGCCGTTAATGGTTGGTTGTGTTTGACCGTCTTCACGAAAATGATCGAAGTCAAATGCAAGTCCAGTTTCAAGCGGCAGCTCAGCACAAATGAGTTCTTCTAAATCTATGCCATTGAGGTCGTCTCTAAGGTGATGATGAGCATCTAGATTACTAGAATAGTGTTCACTAGAAGACTGACTCAGCCTGTAGCTGGTGTTCGGATACGAAGTGTTCGGATATGAAGTACTGCTGCACAACATGGGCGACAGGTTATGACTTAGTCTCATCGGTTCATGTTGGTAAGAAGTCGGCATGAGTGGATGGTAGTCGTTCGGTGATAGAGTGACACACGACCCGGAATATCCCCTGCAAGACGATGCCATAGTTGGCGACCAGCTCTGACTGTAATAAGGCGGTGGGTTGTATGGAAGTTGGTTCGGGTAATTATTAATATTCGGTTGGTTGAGATGCTGCCATGAGCCTGTACTCATCATGCACGGTTGGTGCCCGAAGGATTGCTTCCAGCTGGATTGAAGTTGATGTTGTGGGTAGATCTGTTCGGTGCTCACCGACCTGGTGAACATACAACGAGCATCGTCACCTTGTGATGCTCTGAATGGATGCCTGAGAGTCGGAGGTGTGCCGTGTGGTGTAGCAAACGGTGTACCAGATATCGGAGACAGAGATGGTTGAAAGGGTGCGACATATGTTGAAGGAGCCGGATTGATAGGCGCAGAATCAATCGTAATGGGTGGAAACGACCCATTCGGGTCCAACTCCCCATGCAATCCTTGATGATTCGAAACAGAAAGAGACGCCAGAGGGTCAGCAAGTGTAGCAATTTCCGACGCAAACAGAGACTGATCTTGATCATAGAAGTAGTCAGTCCCAAATTGCTCCGAAGTCCCAGGCAGTGGACCCGAGAAGGGGGCAGCATCGCCAAGAGGAGATGAGAACCCATCGTAAGGCGACGTCGATCCACCTCCAAATGTGGACGAATCCGAGTCGCAGAGAGACGACGGAGTGAGACAGTGCTGCGAGAAGGTCGCATCTGGATCCGCTTTCAATGAGGTGTAGAGCCTGGTTGAGGAAGGGGCCGGACTTGGGGCGGGGCTACCGGCTGCTCCTGCAGCTGTTGCAGTATCGATTGCTCCTTTAGAGCCCGAGCGGTTGTGCCTCCCTCTCCGCTTCGTTTCCGATTTATTACCACTCGAAGTCGCATCGGTCGACATCGCCCTGCGTCGTGCAGGCCGACCAGCCTTCGCATCGGGGTTGATCACCCACCAGGAGCTCTTACCCGGACCTTCGTTCGTGACGCGCATGAAGCGCGTATGCAGCGAGAGATTGTGACGGATCGAGTTCTGGACAAAGAAAATAAAGCGTGCAACACCCCGTGAGAACCAGCGCACGCACTCAACACAAATACCTTCCAACCGGCCGACGAGGTCGAGTCCGCTTTGTCTGCAAAGTAGGGCACGTTCTTTACCATCCACTCGTAGACTTGCGCCAGAGTGAGCCTCTTGTCGGGCGAGGAGAGAATAGCCTGCGTGATGAGCTCGGCATAGGACAGATTGCCCCATGGATTGCGACGGGAGGGAGGTTTTTTGGATGAAGACGACGCCCCCTGCTGGGCCTGCTCGAAATCTACAGGCTGCTGTGGTGGCCAGGTGCTCGAGCGGGAGCGAGGAGGTTGGGCATCATCTGCAGCCATTGGTTGAGGGTGGAAGCGAGCAGAGCATCAAGGGAGCGGCTGCACATGTACCGCAACTTCCTGATTTCGGAGACGCCCGCGGATGTTCGAGTCGAGTGTGAGTGTTGAGATGCGACGACGCTTTGTCCTGCAGTTGTGATGTCTCTGGCGTTGAGGGTTGTGTGGAGAGAACGCGCAGGGTATGGCAATATTGGGTGGGCGTTCCGCGGTTGGTTCCGCCTACCGCTTCACGTGCGTGAGTCTCGAGAGGATTGGCGGTGCGTTTCAACCAATGTCGCGCCGTTTCTCCTACATGCGTCTACTTACGCGCAACCAATCATGTCGAGGCACGAAAATAGAACAAGAACAGTTAGATTAGACCTCAATGTGTCACAAACATTACGTCATGCGTAGCGACCATTCATAGAATCTATTGTCATACGAATTCGGGCAGTCCGGCCTCTCTAAGTGTTTTCTCAACCATTCCAGCTGCAACAAACATTCTGACAATACATTTCCACATCTCCGCCTCCTCATTATCTTCATCTCGCTGCTGCTCGTGCTCTCTGTCGGCCGCTTGTGCGGCTGGCAGTGCGGACTGAGCGGTCGGATGGTAGAAATCGTAGATGTGCCCGCCAGTTCTGCCCACACATACAGAGAGGGACGCACATACACACACATCAAAACAAGCTCGGAATAGAAAGATGAGATGTGAGGGTGGAGACGTGGCAATCGATTATTCTTGTCACCTCGGGTTAGTGTCGAGATAAACATGCACTTATCGTTGGTTGATAGTCGAGAGGCATGTGAGGCATTTGTTGATGTTTGTGGTGCGAATGAGATGCGGCGTTTTTAATTTATTTGGTTGTGACTTGCCTAGGGTTAGGAACGGAGAGCAGTTTGGCCGGAAGTTGTGTAAATTGTCTGTGTGTCTGTCGGTACGTTTGTGTGTCTGTGTGTTTGTGTGTCTGTGTGTTTGTCTGTCTGTGTGTTTGTCTGTCTGTGTGTCTGTGTGTCTGTCTGTGTGTCTGTCTGTGTGTCTGTCTGTGTGTCTGTCTGTCTGTGTGTCTGTCTGTCTGTGTGTCTGTGTGTCTTTCTGTGTGTCTGTGTGTGTGTCTGTGTGTGTCTGTCTGTCTGTCTGTCTGTCTGTCTGTCTGTCTGTCTGTCTTTCTGTCTGTCCGTCTGTCTGTGTGTCTGTATGTGTGTCTGTGTGTCTGTGTGTCTGCCTGTGTGTATGTCTGTTTGTCTGTGTGCCTGTGTGTCTGTCTGTGTGTCTGTCTGTCTGTCTGTCTGTGTGTCTGTCTGTTTGTCTGTCTAGCTGCCTGCTAAACTGGTGCGACCCATCAAACTACAAACAGACAAATTCATGCATTTATCTCATTGTTTGTTAGTCTGTCTACAGGCCTGTCCGTCCTTCAGTCGTTCGCTTTGGCTTGTATGTCAACTTGTCTGTGCATTGTTTTACTCCATCTGGGAGTAAATTTGTCTGTCTGTTTACTTGTCTGTCCATCTTAATCAGTTAGTCTGTTGTATGTATGTATGTACATCTGTCTGTCAGTCTCTCATTGTGACTCAACATCATAGTATGACTAATGTATTGAAATAAGTCCTAGATATGCATCCCTGCAATCAAGAAAGCTTGTGCCTGACACAATCAGAGTAGCCGGTCAAAACCACATGCATCATTGCCACATCACTTCACCGCTTCCATTTCATCATTCAAGCCAACCATCAAATTTGCAATGGATATTGATATTGCTTACAGAGAATGTGGAAGAGGACAGTGAGCAGACAAACTACAACAATCTAAATAATACGATTATTAGTGTGTGTGTGTGTGTGTGTGTGTGTGTGTGTGTGTGTGTGTGTGTGTGTGTGTGTGTGTGTGTGTGTGTGTGTGTGTGTGTGTGTGTGTGTGTGTGTGTGTGTGTGTGTGTGTGTGTGTGTACTGTACTGTACTAGCCATGCAAACTGTTTATAATAAGCTACCACTCACCACAATTTGTGCATACACCATCATAGTCTAGTGGTGTGGCATCAGTCAACTGGTCATCAACAACAATCTGATAAAAAGATACAAAGTCAAAGTTAAAATTTTTTATAAGCAATAAATAAATAATTTGTTATTAACAAATAATTAACAATTAATAATTTATCTATTTATTTAGCTATAAACAATTTACCAGTTAACAAATTATTATATTAATTATATATTTTATTAACTTAATTAATTCTAAAAATGTGATTATTAAATAAACACTTTAGATAAACAGTATAATATTACTAATAATATAATATTAATACATTAATATCAATAATGTATTAGCATCTAATTTATAAGCCAATAAATATAAATCAGTAACTATATATTACCATCTACATATTAATACATTAATTAATATAAATCATAATAATATTATTAATACATTAATATCAATAAATCATTAGCATCTAATTTATAAGCCAATTAATATAAATCATAATAATATTATTAATACATTAATGTTAATAAATCATTAGCATCTAATTTATAAGCCAATTATTATAAATCAGTAATAATATCATTAATACAATAATATCAATAAGTATTAGCATCTAATTTATAAGCCAATTAATATAAATCAACAATTATATATATTTATCTACATATTAATACATTAATTAATGTATTGGCATCTAATTTATTAACCAATTAATATAAATCAGTAATTATAATTTAGTGCCAGCCTGAATTGCATACCTTCGGTGTCCTCGCCGACTGAAGCAACTGTCTGTATTCCGTACTCTGTTGTTCCAGAATGAGACGCAGTTGAGTAGAGAACCTGCCGATTTCCGTGTCGACTTTATCAGCTAGAGACCCGTCTAGCCTATCAGCGGCCTCCTCTAGAGTATCCATCGCAAATACGACTCCGGATTCTCCTTCCCTCTCAATTGTATAATCACCTGGCAAACTGTAACTACAAACCAAATCAACCAACTCAATCTCGACGGTTCAACAACATTTTCGCGTTTCAAACTTTCACGCGTACTGAACTGTTGCGCGGGAAGGTTTGAGACGCGTGTGATGACGCTAGTACAGTGATGGCTCGTTTCCGAATCTAGTTAGCTCGTCTCTGTCGATGTAAACACATTGGTCTGGTGCTGCACTGTGAAACTCCATGACACACCGGTACCTAGACAATTCAGTCAGCAATTAGACGTTGTCTAGCTGACTGATTCACTAGGCGATGACTGAAATAGTTTGACGTTTTGTCGTCAAATGGTGACTGAATATTGTTGTAGGTAATGTAGTGAGCATGTTGTCAGTACAATCACGTGACCAATGAATTGTATGACAAGTTACAGCATCAATTGCTGATAATTAATATTATATGTATGTAATATCAAATGCAAAAATAAATAAATAAATATAAATAGATAGATACCGGAAATGCAATATTGCAAATCAGAATGACACAATCCTTTCTGCAGATCAAGTTATATTATCTGGTCAGCCTAAAATTTGATTTCGTGAATATTAATTTTATCACGAAGATAATTGACGTTGCAACTGTTATGACGTAATTTGTTATTAGGATAATTAAATTTTAAATAATTTCAAATATTTAAAAATATTATTAACTAATATGTATACATACACATGTAATCAATACCATAAAGCATGCGTTTGTATATGATTGTCAGGTCAGGAGGAAGCATTCAAGTGGTTTGTTCTAACGCGCGCTAAGGTGGAGTGGTGTGGTCCAAAAATAACGCTCCAAGAGAGCATGGATACGGGGGCTCTTCAACAACTATACTTTCGTTTACCAATTACTGTAATACGTGGCTATGCAATGACCTCGGGGCAGCGCAAATAGCAATTAAGTTAGGATGCTATAATTTGCTATTAGTAGTTATAGTCACCTAGATATATTTTCAACAGTAACAATTTCATTGTTAGTAAAATAAAAGTAATAATAAAGTTTCGTGCAATCTTCAACTGTCGGGAGTACAGTTTTTGAAAGGTGGTTCGGCCATAACCGGATCTGATTCTACTACCCTGATTGTCTTCTAACTTGCTTTGTGTTTGTCAAAAGTTGTGGAATTCTCTTCCATGTAGGCTAGGAATAGTCTCTAGAGACTCTAATTTTAATTAAGCAGCGTCTACGGAAGTTCTGTTACAGTGTAGATGATATTTAGATCCATGTGTTCTAAAATATTAGATAGTGTTTCACTTAGACTGTCTAGTATGTGTGTTAGCGTAAATATTTCCATGTATGTGTACTTGGTACGGTACCCGTAAGATCGACCGCTGAGTTGAGGGTTTTCCGTAGTAAAAGAAATACAAATACAAATACAACTACAACTACAACTACAAATATACAATGAAGCAAAGCCGTGTATACGGTTCTGTAATAAAGGGTAGCCTTGGCCTCCCAGACCAGTGTAGCGCCGATTTTGACACTACACTGTACACTGATCTGGGAGGCCGAGGCTAAATAAAGGACGTAAAAAATAGAGTTTGAGTTTTGTGAGAGCGATCAATAAGTCTACCAACAATATCACAGTTGTTAGAAGTTACAGCTGAGAAGCAATAGTACACGAATATACAGGACTGCGACTTCAAATCTCCACAAAAACGATCGACACTCATCGACAAACATGTCACTTAGAACACACATTCTATGCTCAATAATCTACTCAATAAGCAAATCTCTTCATCACCACTCATCACGTCATCTCTCCATTTCACGTCTGCTCCTGTCACACAAAACATTTCCGTTAATCAGCCAATAAAATAATTAATTAATTAAATCCTCAATCATTGCCATTCGTACCCCTGACGCCTCTTGTACATCTAGCTGTTCGATTCTCGCCTTCAGTGCCGCGTTATCTTCCTCCAGCGACGCGTTCTTCGCCCTCAATTCGACGACCTCCTGACGCAGCTTCTCAATGTCATGAGTCTCCGGGTCGCCGTCATGAAGATGACGCTGAACGAATTCTAGAGGATTGGCTGGCTTCTCGGGCTCCTCATATAGTCCAACTAAGACTAGACCACCACACTAATATGTTCAATATGTTGTGATATGTAGAATAGAGTGAAAAGGCGCCACCTTTCGTGAGGACGTCCAACAGGCCGGCTTTTTCGAGATACTTGCGGAATTCTTCGCGCTTCGAGTCGACCGTCTGTTTCGAAAGAGATTACAACGTTCTAGACGGTCGGAGAGACGATTTATTGCTTAC
>NC_085095.1:7164311-7179311 GCF_963422355.1 Corticium candelabrum
AACTATATAAAATTAATATATTTTACTAATATCTTCTTTTTACATTGATATCAATGTATCATTAGTAACAATATTGACAACATATGACTACCTGTGTTGATGAGCTTTTGTTGCTTTGGGTGAGCTGCCTTGCCAGTGCGAGCGCCGAATTGGTGACGTCATCACTGAACAACTGCTTGGACTGCCAGATGGTGAGCACTCGGATGATGTTCTCCTCGTCACCAGGAATGCATTGCATAAGATTGCGTGTCGTTGTGAGCAAATTCTTAGCGAACCGAGGACTGTACATGTCACGCTCCACACCAAACTAAATCAAGAGAGAATGAGAATGGTATTGTTATGCATTCTCGTTGTGCTATCAAGGTGCAGCTGTCTATCACTTTATCCATTGTTTGTCTGTTTGTCTGTTTGTTTGTTTGTATGTCTGTCTGTCTGTTGGTTTGTTTGTCTGTCTGTCTGTCTATTGGTTTGTTTGTATGTCTGTTGGTTTGTTTGTCTGTCTGTCTGTCTGTTGGTTTGTTTGTCTGACTGTCTGTTGGTTTGTTTGTCTGTCTGTCTGTCTATTGGTTTGTTTGTAGGTCTGTCTGTCTGTTGGTTTGTCTGTCTGTTTGTCTGTCTATTGGTTTGTTTGGCTGTTTGTCTGTCTATTGGTTTGTTTGGCTGTTTGCCTGTCTGTTGGTTTGTTTGTAAGTCTGTCTGTCTGTTGGTTTGTCTGTCTGTCTGTCTGTCTATTGGTTTGTTTGTATGTCTGTTGGTTTGTTTGTCTGTCTGTCTGTCTGTTGGTTTGTTTGTCTGTCTGACTGTCTGTTGGTTTGTTTGTCTGTCTGACTGTCTGCCTATTGGTTTGTTTGTCTGTTTGTCTGTCTGTTGGTTTGTTTGTAAGTCTGACTGTCTGTTGGTTTGTCTGTCTGTTTGTCTGTTTGTCTGTCCGTTGGCTTGTTTGTAAGTCTGACTGTCTGTTGGTTTGTCTGTCTATTGGTTTGTTTGTAAGTCTGTCTGTTTGTCTGTCTATTGGTCTGTTTGTAAATCTGTCTGTCTGTTGGTTTGTCTGTCTGTTTCTACTACATTCTAGTCTGGCCCAAACGGCCGACGCCATAATTTAACTACGTGCAAATGAAGAATGTCCCAGTCTTGCCAACTTTCTGCTAATTACGCTAGCATTACACCTTTGCAAAGCTACTGACATGCATTTACGCCACAATAACTTAAATTCATGACTGTTCTTTCTTCCGTCTTCATCTATAGACTGGAGTGACTGACGGTGTAGGAATTGAGCTGCCTCTGAGTCCCAACGTCCGAAGTGTTCAAACACTAATGGGATGCATTTGGAGGGGAGGCCCCAGATGTCCCTTTCTTTAGCGTATTTTTCTGATTTCTTGACCTCACGGGTAGCTGCGGCCGCGCCGTCTTCCTGAGCTGCTCGAGAGATCACTCTGTCTGTTTGTCTGTCTGTTGGTCTGTCTATTGATTTGTTTGTAAATCTGTCTGTCTGTTGGTTTGTCTGTCTGTTTGTCTGTCTGTTTGTCTGTCTATTGGTTTGTTTGTAAATCTGTCTGTCTGTTGGTTTGTCTGTCTGTTGGCTTGTTGTCTGTTTGTCTGTCTATTGGTTTGTTTGTAAGCCTGTCTGTCTGTCTGTTGGTTTGTTGTCTGTTTGTCTGTCTATTGGTTTGTTTGTCTGTCTGTTGGTCTGTCTGTCTGGCAAGGTACATATGTATATCTTATAAATCAACAATAAAGCACACACACACATAAAAAAAACTAAAAATGTCCAGCAACCACCAGAGCCAATGTCTGTCTGTTAGTCGGTCAGTCAGTCACTTGAACTGTAATGAATAATATTTTTACTTTTAGTGCTCTGTATGTAAAGGTTTGTGTATAATAAATGATGTCAGTCAGTCAGTCAATCAGTCTGTCTATCTGTTTTTCAGTCAGTCAGTCACTCTATCTGTCTGTCTGTTTGTTAGTTAGTCAACACTCTGTCTGTCTGTCTGTCTGTCTGTTAGTCCGTCAATCACTTTGTCTGTCTGTCCGGTTGTTTGTCTGTCTGACTGTCCGTCTGGATAGCAACAAATCCATATCAGCCACCTTGTTTCTTGACTTTCTGATAATTGAATCAATCACGTAGCATCCAGGGACTTTATAATCTGGGCGACACTAGATGCAGCAAACACAATCACACACAAACACACACAGTGACACACACACACACACACACACACACACACACACAGTGACACACACACACACACACACAGTGACACACACACACACACACACACACACACACACAGTGACACACACACACACACACACACACACACACACACACACACACACACACACACACACACAGTGACACACACACACACACACACACACACACACACACACACACACACACACACACACACACACACACACACACACAGTGACACACACACACAGTGACACACACACACACACACACACACACACACACACACACACACACACAGTGACACACACACACACACACACACAGTGACACACACACACACACACACACACACACACACACACACACACACACACACACACACACACAGTGACACACACACACACACACACACACACACACACACACACACACACACACCAGTGACACACACACACACACACACACACACACACACACACACACACACACACACAGTGACACACACACACAGTGACACACACACACACACACACACACACACACACACACACACACACACACACAGTGACACACACACAGTGACACACACACACACACACACACACACACACACACACACACACACACAGTGACACACACACACACACACACACACACACACACACACACACACACGGACAAACACACACACACACACACACACACACACACACACACGGACAAACACACAAACATACACACACACACACACACACACACGGACAAACACACAAACATACACACACACAGACACACACACACACACACACACACACACACACACACACACACACAGACACACACACACACGGACAAACACACAAACATACATACCTTGGCAATCATCTTCTCCACTATCTGAACGACATGTTTGTAGTGCTGTACAAACACACACCACACCATAAAACTGCCAAACCACCAAAACTCCCACCATCACTCACCTTGACGCTGCGAATGGCGAGTTTCGTTATCGCCACTATTTTGTTTTTCGAGACGGGAGGACGAGTCTCGTAGATAGAGAACAGCTAGATCGAATTAAATTCTGTTTAACTATTGTGTCGTCTCTCTCGGTTTCGACGTCTCTTACCTCCTTCTTGAACTCCTCAACGTGTTCCATTGACGACGGTAGCCCGGACAATGCGTAACGCGCGTTAGCAGAACTGTTGTATTGTAAAGTAACCCGGATAATTAAGTGTTGTATCAAATAAAATTGGTTGAAATGTTTAACCTTTGATAACCCAACGTGTATACTATTTTAACTTACGTAACGTGTAATTTGGGTGGTCGAAACTTTTCTGTTAGAAAAATGCCTGGTCACGTGACACTATAAATTCAAACGAATTTAGTTGTACAAAAATACCCGTATTTTATTGCATTTAACTTAATATAAGTATTTTAATGGTATTAAACTTTGATTTACATAAAAATTAATTTAAAAGGCGATATTAAATTAATAAAGACTTAATAATTTAATAAAAGTTTAACAGATTAATATGAATATTGATTGTGCCATTGTACTCTTATAATTAAATAGTATTTATTAGTACATGCACTCACATGCCATATACAAAACTTTTGATGTATAAACTATATATTTCTATTTGTTTGATATACTCGGTATTAATATCAACCAATCTATAAACCAGATAACAGAATGGGAATGGTTGTAGATCATAAACCACAGCAAGAGCAGATCACATCTCGTCGAATGCTCTGTACAGCTACTTAATAAATTCCAAAATGTAGCCCCTCACAGCTACATGACACTACATATGCTGCTTCTGTGCAATCTGCTCTCCGACGGCGACGATAATTCACTCGAATCCGAAGACGTATGGTGCAGCTTCCTTCCTGACTGTCTGTCCTTCTCCATTTCACTTAATTTGTCTCGAAGGCTCAAAACAGTGTGGACATCTTCTTGTAGTTTTCCAATTTCCTGTAGTATATATTTAATTATGTGTAATATATTTGTTGTAGATTGGATGGTCACTGTACTGTGTGCATCTCTGATCGCAGCTTGCTGACTTCGTAACCGATATCAGACTGCGACAACTGTCACATAGTAGAAATCGTGTAAATCAGATATAGTGATACAACATTGTAGCAAATTCAACATGCTCCTCAGTGTGTTGCGTAACAAGGTTGCATGTCTTGCTTCGCATACACACTGTAGCTTACATGTGGCAGTATTATGAGATGCATCCCTCCAATACAATAGTCTAGTGTATTGTGAGATGCAGCCCTCTAATACAATAGTCTAGTGTATTGTGAGATGCATCCCTCTAATACAATAGTCTAGTGTATATAAAGTGATTGACAACGAAGTGTACACGTGGCTTTGTTTATTAAAAAAGGGAGACAATTGGTTCGCAACCTTCAACATGTTTTCTGTGGCCTCCCTTCTGTGGTGGTGTCGTCATCAACTTTCATTTGCTCACAGTCTTTGTTAAATGTTAAACACAGATTGTACTTAACCTTTATATAGTCTTGCTGTTCTTGTGTGTGTGTGTGTGTGTGTGTGTGTGTGTGTGTGTGTGTGTGTGTGTGTGTGTGTGTGTGTGTGTGTGTGTGTTTGTTTGTGTGTGTGCTTGGGTGCATTGTAGCTTGTGTATTGTAGTTTCCATTTTAGTCTGTGTCAAACTGTGCTTGTAACTTGACTTGTGCTTTTGATGACAGTTCTAAAAAGTATATTGTGAGATGCATCCCTCCAATACAATAGTCTAGTGTATCGTGAGATGCATCCTTCCAATACAATTGTCTTATGTATTGAGATAAGCACAAGTATCCCTCTGTTTAACAATGTACAATGTGTGTTTACCTTGACTTTATGATTCTGCTGTTTGGAAGCCTGTTGAGCTTTCAATTCCTCTATCTGCTCCTCAGCCTAACATAAAGAAAATGAACCAACCAGTTCACATACCACCAAACTTCACAACTACATTTCTCTTTTCCTGCTGCAGCCGTTTGATTTCACCTCGCAGAGAAAATTCGGTTTGACTTGCTTCTTCCTGAACTTGACTCAGTAATTGGCGATGTTTAGCATTTTCTTCCTGTATTCTGTTGATTGCCTCCTGTAATTTTGCTGTTTCCTTCTGAAGCTGCTCGAGTCCTTTCTCAACAGAAGGAACAGGCCGCTCGCCTTTCCTTGCAGCTTTATACCTCTTGACAAGCTTTTCCTAATAAATTCATACTATAAACTACAAATAGAAAACAAGAAACAGCAAAGACACATAAATAGACAGACAGACAGCAAGACTTCATTCCTCTGATGATCGAGCACTTTGGTTGGTGGGGGAAAAGGCCCAAAAATATCTTAACAACCTCTCATCAACAGCAACATGGACAACTGAGTGCAGATAGGACGAGTTCAAGAACTACTGGAGGACACAATTCCCAATTACGATGCAGCAGTGCAATGCAAGAGTGTTACAGCAGAAGATGAGCAGAGTCCAGTATAGTGGTGACTCAGTTGGTGCCATTAACTCTGTTAGCTTATTGTCAACTGTTTGACTCTTAATCGTAGTTAGGGACCTCTTGGGTCCTAGTTCTCTTAGAACTTGCTGATTTTTTAGCATAGACTGTAATAATGTGTTGTATAAGAATATATGTACTGACAGACAGACAGACAGACAGACCCATGGAGCAGTGAGTGACATCTTCCCCACATCTGCTGGTGTTGATGGTGCCACTGCAAAAAGGAGAGCAGACAGGAAGAGAGCAAAATATGACAAACAACAATTACCAGAAGGTTCAATCATCCATACAATTCCATTAGTAATGAAACACTTTGGAGCATGGGAGATTGATGGATGAAAATTTGTTAAAAAAGATAGCAAAGAAGTCATCAGATGAAGTAGGAAGACTAAATCCAGTGGAGTTTATCGACTTCTGGAGCAAACGCTTTTCAGTCCAACTCCAAAAGTGCCACACTAACATCATCTCCAAGAAGTCATCTTCATTGACTGAAGACAACAGAAGTGACTTTTATGCCACTCAGTACTTTAGCCACTGGCTGACACCGAGGGCTTTGCATGTAGTAAATAGCTGCTTTTAGAGTTTTTAGAGTTATTAGTTCCTTCAACTTTTGTTGTGAGTTTAGTTTACTAGTAGTTCATGAACAATGATAGTAGTTGGACACCATATATATAGTTATTTGCATTGCAGAAATGTATGATAGATAAATGTTCAACTAAATGTGATTGACTGACAGACAAACAGACAGACAGACAAATCAAATAGATACAAACAAGGAAAGGACAAATGATCGAAACAACAAAGTAACAGCAAACATGCAAAGGTCTACACTCCAACGATACAACAGACAACAAGCTGAATAATAAGGTTGAACAGCACCTGATAGGGTGAGTTTTCTTGTGGGACAGCATCCACCCTATGACAAAACATTTAACCAACAAATATTATGCATGCACACACACAGACACAGACACAGACACAGACACAGACACACACAGACACACACAGACACACACACACACAGACACACACAGACACACACACACAGACACACACAGACACACACACACACACACACACACACACACACACACACACAGACACACACACAGACACACACACAGACACAGACACAGACACAGACACAGACACACACACACACACACACACACACACACACACACACACACACACACACACAGACACACACACACACACACACACACACACACACACACACACACACAAACAGACACACACACAGACACGCACACAGACACACACACAGACACGCACACAGACACACACACAGACACACAGACACACACACAGACACACACACACACACACACACACACACACACACACACACACACACACACACTTGAACTCAACCAACCTGAGCTGTGAATCAGCCTTGAAATTCCTACGTTTCACTGCCCCACTACCACAAACACAAACCATCAAACCCTCAAATTATCCCTCCACACCTTCCCATACCCCATTCGTCGATATGCAACCTTCTTCCAATCATTTTCCTATGCAATAACATCAACCATCAAATAACATTCAACCGTCAAACACAAACACATACAGTCAACTCAGTAACATCAGGCATTGAACGACTGCCCATACGGCATTCAATGTCATCGACATTCTCGTCGGCCAACTCGTCAACAGTTCCGTTCTCCAAGCTCTTTTGTGTGCCTAATGTGACTCGTTCTCTTTTGCTTTGAATGTCATCCTTAGTGTCCGAATCAACGTGTGACTCTTTGGATGCCGTGAAAGTGTCATGAGGTGTGGCATTTTGAGTCTCAGATGCTGATTTATCGTCTTCCATGACATCGTCAAGCTCATTTTTAAGCCAAGTTCGAATCTAAATTGATTAATTTAAACAAACAAAAAACAGAATTAAATTGCTGTGGCAATACACTGTTACATGTTACAGCATGATTATATATACATATATACATTAGTTTTAAACACACACGCACACATGCACGCACACACGCGAGCACACACACACACGTACACGTACACACCGACACACACACACACACACACACACACACACACACGTACACACCGACACACACACACACACACACACACACACACACACACACACATACACGTACACACCGACACACACACACACACACACACACACACATTAATGTGCATTATTAATCATTTATTAATCACTAGTAAATGAAGCTGTGTTCTACTCGCTTCAGAGCTATGAGCGTACGTGCATGTAGTTGTATGTTTGTGTGTTTGTTTGTTTGTTTGTTTCTGTATGTGTGTTTGTATTTATTGTGAATATCAAGTAAATTTTATTAATTATTGGTCATTAATTAATTAATCATTAGCTTGTTTCTAGAATGTATAATTCTTTGAAAACCCAGGGATGTGTCGATGTGATTAAAGACAATTGACTAAATATCATCAATGTCCCACACTACTTCGAATTCAGCACATGCACATGTGTGACAGCGCGTAACTCTTGCACGAAGCTGGCTTTTTATCCATGTTGTTTCTCAATTCTCAGGGGCAGATACAGGGGCACCTTTGCCGAGGAGTGGGGCACCCGGATAGTTATTTACCTGTCCTGGATAATTTCTCGCAGAACAGACCATGTCATGCAGTGGCTGCACTCACCTGGGTAGGTCCTCACCTCTCCCTCACTAATTCAGCTCTCCTGGTTGGTTCCTCACAGACCAGAACATGGTATTCAGTATGTATACTTAAAGTCCTTCTACTACTGAAGTGGAACAATTGCATGCAGGTATGTAAAGAGTCAAGTGCAGTCTTATAACTCCAGTCTAGTATTGCACTGCCGAAGGGGGAGGCACGTGCCCCTGGTTCCCCATCCTGTATCCGCCCCTGATTCTACATGTAGCGCTCTTGCATCACTTGAAGTTACTATTGAGGTGAATGCGATTATCATGCTTTCATTGAGTTGTTCCGTTAAATCATCGTAGCTAGAGATCAATGTACGTCTCCTACCTAGCTGCATGGGAAATGTTTTGAAGCGACATGTCTAGCGACCACGGATCCAGAAGAAAGCAGCGTCAATGTTTCCTAGGAATCTTTCTTGCAAGACGAGATCAATTGTTCATAATCAGTCCTACTTACAAGTATAAAACATATTGCTCTCTTGGAGATCCAGGATGATGCATGTTGATCATGCGCATGAATGGCCCCATGGGACCTTCGCTTGGCGTCTTGAAGAACGATGAATTCGTTTGTTTTGCGATTCTTCTGTAGAAAGTAACAGACGCTTACAACTATTACCTGAACTTTACTCTGCGCTTCTCAGTTTGACAACGGTTTAACCTTAAAATGTATCTAGGACATCTCATCTTTCCTGTCATAGTGCATGGGATTGTTACGTCACCCATCTTGGTGTCTCAAAGGACTGCTGATTGGCTCAACAAACTCCCAGAGTAATTCACGCTGACAAGCGAGTGTTACGTCACCTATTTTTCACGTCCCAAAAGAACTGATGATTGGCTCAACAAACTCCCAGAGCGTGACACACGCTTACAAACATAACGACATAACGACAGACAGACTGGAAGTCTATTCAGCCCGTTTAGAGTGAGCTTCTCGCGAAGCAGTCCACCACTTAATGTGGTGTCCTTCTTTACGCTCGTAGCTTAATAAACCATTATTAATTATAACTCATTTATTAAATAATTAAATAATATAATATATTAATAAGAATTAATTTCACCTGTAAGTCTTCATTGTCAGCGTTCTCTGTCTGTGCCAACGCCGACGCATCAGGGTCAGCAACTTTCTGTCCAATATTATGACTCGTTCGTCGTCTTATCGTCGTCCGACATAAAATATTAAGTCGCCTCCTCAGACTCCTCAAACTCTTCCTGATTGGTCCGTGTTTCCTGCTCTGTCCAGATCGAATACGAACCGCAGCCTCCACTTGAACAAACACGAACCCCTCACAAGCAGTCAGACTCACAACATGAGCCGACAATGGCTTCTCATCGAGCCCGAGAATCTGCGATGGATTTCTCGGATTAAACAGACTTACTTCCATTGGAGTCAATATCGGAGCAATATCCTTCAATTGAAATCCGAGACCAAGTCCAGCCGTCATGATTTGACTCGTTACGGCTCTCATTACACCCTGTTGTTCGGTTAGTGTCGTTTCAGATAAACTTCGTTTCCTTGACGAACTATACTTCTTGTCTTTAGAAATCTCTCCTAAACTCGTTTGTCTAGACGCCTGGTTTTTCGCACTGCTGTCAGATAACCCAGACAGAAGAGATGCTAGTGATGGTGTCGACGACTCGAGTGTTCGAGTTATTATGGGACTCGGGTGGCTCGGTTTTCGACTTACAGATGTGGTAGATCTGGGAGTCAGTGGTGAGTCAGACGGTTCACGAGTACTTGAGTTAAATGGCTTTGTATTCGTCTCGTTGTTAGACAAAGCAATGGATGATGATCGGGATCGTGTTCCGCAGTCGAGAGATGATAAGGGCTCGTAGTCGTGGTCTGGTGAGTGGCCTTTCTCTGAGTTTGATGCCGAATCGGACGTTGATGTGTTCATTGTTGATGACATGTTGATGTGTGAAGGAAGACTGGGGTTGGAGTGAGATAGAGGACGAGAGCCCCACACGTAGACGTAGTTGTCTTCGGTCGCACAAGCCGTGTAGAGTTCACCACATGTAGCAAACTGTGACATACAGAGAAAAGTGGAGTGGTGGTACAGATAATATGTGAAGTAAATAAACAGACACACACTGACAGACACAAACATGCAATGATAGACTGAGAATTAGGGTTAGAAAGTTTAATTAACAAGACAAATACTAAAATAAATAATAAAACAACTAATAAATAAACAATAAATAAATAACAAAAACAATAAATAAATAAATTAATTAATAAACAATAAATATACATATCAATAATATATATATATTAATTAATAAATAAACAATAAATTAATAATTAATTAATTAATTTTATATATAGTCTATATTTATTTTCTAGAAATTAATAATAAATAAACAACAAATAAATAATTCAATAAATAAAGAAGTCTCCTGGACCAGATCAGGTTTACGGTTCTGGGTCAAGCGCATCACATGTCTTCACAATGACTTGACTCGTAACTACAACCTCCTGTTTCAGGACCCGGACTCTGGTTATCTCAATGAGCAACCACCCTGATACCTAAGAATGACAAGACTGACCAGGCCAAAAATTACCGGCCTATCACGTGTCTATCTGTCTTCTACAAGACCCTCACTCACCTCAGTCGTCAGACAGAGAATTGCAGGACATTTGGTCCAGGAAAACCTCATGGCATCGGAACAGAAGGGTTGTCAGCAGGGTTCCTTTGGTGCAAAGGATCAGCTGTTGATTAACAAACTGCTTACTGAGGACTGTAAGACCAGGCACAGGAGCTTGACCATGGTTTGGGTGGACTACCAAAAAGCCTATGACAGCATGCCACACAGTTGGTAACTCCGATATCTTCAGCTGCATAAGATTAGTCCAGTCTTGTGCAGGTTCCTGTCACATGTGATGAAGAGTTGGAAGACATCCATGGTACTTTCCTACAGGAATGATGCCATCAAGACAAGGCTTATGCGGATCAAGCAGGGTATTTTTCAAGGTGATTCACTATCTCCTCTTCTCTTCTGTATGGCTCTTAACCCTCTCAGTGTGGAGTTACGCAGAACTGGTACGGCTATTGGATGAGCACTGGACGTAGTGAGACTGCCAAACATCAGCTTGTCAGTCATTTACTATACATGGATGATCTGAAGCTGTATGGCAGAAATCCTGATCAATTGAAAGGATTGTTGCACACGGTGCATACCTTCTCTGATGACATCCAGATGAAGTTTAGTCTGGACAAGTGGGCTGTTGCACACTTTGTCAATGGCAAGCTGTCTGGACACAATTCTGGGGTGACGGCAGGAAAAGGACACCATCAACTGTCTGGAACCGGGTCAAGTATACAAGTACTTGGGTGTGGACGAGAGTAACGGTATTCAGAACAGCACTATGCGGGAGACGCTCCGTCGTGAGTACTTTGCAGAGTAAAGATGGTTCTCCAAACCGAGTTGTACAGTCCAAACAACATTAAAGGCCATCAACAAGTTTGCACTACCGGTTCTCACTTACGGTTCTGGTGTAATTCATTGGAGGACCACGCACCTGCAGCAGCTTGATCAACGAACCAGGAAACTTCTCTCTATGCACGATATCCACCATCCTGCAGCAGACGTTGACTGGCTGTACGTTCCATGCACCAAGGGCGGTTGAGAGTCACAACAGATCGAGTCGACATATCAGTCTTGTATTGTGGGGATAGACTGTTACCTTCGTAACAGCTCTGATCTCTTCATGCAAATGGTACAGGAGTGATGCTAGGAGGTCCTCACATTGAATTCAACGCATGGCCCGTCAGTTTACTGCACAGCTGCTGAAGAGTCTCTCTAAGGACAACAAGTCGCCAAGCCTGCATGGAAGTGGGACCATCCTGTCTGGTGGTGTCTTCGAGCAAGCGCCTCAAACAGATGTGAAACATTTCCGTATGTGCAGCAGTTCTCTTCGTGTACAGTCCTGGAGCAGAAAACCTATGTATGGTCAGTATCGCAGTCTCACTGAGAAACCACCTGTGGACATGAAAGAGACCTACAGATGGCTGAAGTCATCAAATCTTCCTGCTGCAACTGAGGGACTGGTTGTTGCTGCTCAAGACCAAGCTCTTCGGACTCGGTATTATGAGCGCAACATTCTGCATCGAGATGTCAGACCCACTTGCCGCTTGTGCAGTGTAGGCCTGGAAACAGATGACCACATTGTAACAGGCTGTAGTTCTTTGGCACCGATGGACTACACTGATCGACACAATCAGGTGGCCTTCATTATTCACTGGGATATTTGTCGTCATTTTGGGTTCCAGTGGAGAGCAGATGGTTCCAGCATCATCCTGATAGGCTTGTAGAGACGAACGACATTATTATGATGTGAGATACAGCCATCCCTGCTGCTAGGAAAATCGGTGCCAATCGTCCTAACATCTGTTTCAGAAATAAGACAACAAACACTTGTCTTCTTATTGATATCAGCTGTCCTGCTGATGGTAAGGAAACAGACTGGGAACTTGACAAAGTACAGTGACTTGTGGGTGGAGGTAAGCCGCATGTGGCAGTGTCGGACACTGGTTGTTCCAGTGGTGTTGGGAGCGTTGGGCACAGTGCATGCAGGTATTGCATGGTAGCTGGACATTATTCCAGGTCATCAGACCCTGCAGCACTTACAGAAAGCAGTGCTTCTTGGATCTAATCAGATCCTAAGCAAAGTCATGTCTTCTGTTTAAGACAGCCATGATGGTCTAAGCACCTTTGAGGCAGAGTTTGCCTCCGGTGCTTACAAAAGACCTTACAAACCAGACTGATCTGGTCGAGCACACCATAGTAAATAAATAAATAGTACGCAGGTACAAACAAACGATGGACAGACAAATAAACAGATGCAGACAAACAGGCAAGACAAACCATACACTCATCTTACCGTAACAGTTTTGTCCATGAGACACTTGACCATCATCACCATATCTCTTGGCTTACAATCTCCAGTCCCCAGCTGACCATCTTGATTATAGCCTAACGTCAACACACTGCCAGTCTCTGTCACTACAGCCGTGTGGCGCTGACCCAACGCCATGTCAACAACACGATGTTTGCCAGGCAAACGAACAGGAGAGAATTGATTCACCTCATCAACAGTCATCTCTTTCTGCATGAGCCGACACAAAAATCACACACACACACACACACACACACACACACACACACACACACACACACACACACACACACACACACACACACACACACACACACACACACACACACACACACACACACACACACACACACACTTGTGCACACACACTTGTGCACACACAATACAAACTTTCCAACACAAATTACTCACAAGATTAAATAAATTCTTCATTGCCATGAGAAAACCCACGCGATTATTGAGCCCGAGTTTGTTGTCAGCATTGCTACCAACGAAGTAATGTTAGCACACAGTAAGCAAACGTTCTGTAGTGCGTCACTGTGTATCATAGAAAAAAGGAAAAGCAACTAATAGACAAACACATATGGATCCCGACAAGCAACAGACACACAACAAGAGAGACTATAGGGATGGACAAACATTAGACATTCATGAAAAGTATAAGAAGGGTCTGCTTGTCTCTCTGTCTGTCTCTGTCTGTTTGTTTGTCTGTCTGTCTGTCTGTCTGTCTGTCAAATTTTCATGTATATATCTGTCTGTCTGTCTGTCTCTCTCTCTCTCTCTATCTGTCTCTGTCTGTTTGTCTGTCTGTCTCTGTCTGTCTGTCTGTCTGTCTGTCTGTCAAAGGTATTTTATTCAATAGAACAAAGTACGTACAGATGGAGGCTAAATCCTCTACAACACAATGTCCTCATCAGTCCAATTAACTACACACGTGCTTGCTCCTTTACTAAAAAAAAGTAAAGGCCAAATGGCCTTGGAAAAACACAAATTAACTAGCATCATCTAAAAGTCTCTCCACTTTCCTGTAGATGACTCGAGCATTGGCTTTTTGTAGCTGAATGGACATGCGCTCCCTCCAATGTGTCTTGAATGAGGAGGCATTTGTTGTTCCATAGGCATCCGTTGATCTACTTGACAAATGCTGTAGGTACATTTCTGCTTGTTGTCCCCATCGACCAAAATGTTCCAAGACTAGTGGGACTGCTGTCACTGTTTCCTTACCAAGAAGTCGTTCTCTGCTATATTTTTCCGTTTTCTTCTGCTCTCTCCTGGATGCTGCAGCACCTTCCGTAGATGCTGATGCTGAAATTACTTCACTGCTCCAGGGATGTGCTAGTGAAATGTCTAAATCTGTGTTGGACCCTGATCCAACATCGAAAACTGTTATGTCAGGGCGGTTGTCAGATGTAATGTATCGATGACGTGGCTCTCTGTGATGGTGCATTTGTAAGCTGCGCAGACAGTCTGACCATACATTGGCAATACACTCATGGGTCCAGACTGGACCACCGCCCCACTTACATGTTAGGAGATGGTATCCACAACTGTCCAGAAAAGAACCACAGTCACACTGACGAATACAGCCATCGAAGGGCATGGCTAACCCCAATCTCAAGCAAGCCGCCAAACGAAAATCGCGGGAAACTAGTGCGAGCTTATTTGAGGTGGGCATAGCATTCAGCCAGGCTCCAGCGCCCTTGCCTTGAATCGAT
>NC_085095.1:7186811-7386811 GCF_963422355.1 Corticium candelabrum
CACACACACACACACACACACACACACACACACACACACACACACACACACACACACACACACACACACACACACACACACACACACACACACACACACACACACACACACACACACACACACACACACACACACACACACACACACACACACACACACACACACACACACACACACACACACACACACACACACACACACACACACACACACACACACACACACACACACACACACACACACACACACACACACACACACACACACACACACACACACACACACACACACACACACACACACACACACACACACACACACACACACACACACACACACACACACACACACACACACACACACACACACACACACACACACACACACACACACACACACACACACACACACACACACACACACACACACACACACACACACACACACACACACACACACACACACACACACACACACACACACACACACACACACACACACACACACACACACACACACACACACACACACACACACACACACACACACACACACACACACACACACACACACACACACACACACACACACACACACACACACACACACACACACACACACACACACACACACACACACACACACACACACACACACACACACACACACACACACACACACACACACACACACACACACACACACACACACACACACACACACACACACACACACACACACACACACACACACACACACACACACACACACACACACACACACACACACACACACACACACACACACACACACACACACACACACACACACACACACACACACACACACACACACACACACACACACACACACACACACACACACACACACACACACACACACACACACACACACACACACACACACACACACACACACACACACACACACACACACACACACACACACACACACACACACACACACACACACACACACACACACACACACACACACACACACACACACACACACACACACACACACACACACACACACACACACACACACACACACACACACACACACACACACACACACACACACACACACACACACACACACACACACACACACACACACACACACACACACACACACATCACTTCTTGCCTTTGCCGACGACTCGTATTTTTTCAAATCCTGTCATCGATTGTTGCTGCGACATGGACCATCCTTTTAGCTTGCTTTTTTCAAGATAGAGATCTGCAACACTTGTGTAGGAAGTTCCATCAAACAAGTCAGGAACTGCTTGTACATTTACCTAACAAACAAATATAAAGGCAGTCAGCTGTGGCCCATGTAAATGTGTATCAAAATGTGTATCACTTTGTCTGTCTACTGTCTGTCGTTTGACCTGTGCTTTGTGCTTAATCAATTAATTAATTAATTAATTAACTTTCTGAAGAACCAACATTAATGGTTACTCAATATGTAAATGTATCATCTGTTTGTGTGTCTGTCTAAGTGTTTGCCTAGTTTCTCATCTGTCTGTCTATCTGATCCATCCAGCTGTCCATCAATGCAACTATCTGTCTGTCTATATGTCTGTCCATCTGTCAACCTGTCAATTTATCTGTCTGTTTGTGTGTCTGTCAGTCTGTTCATCTGTCAGTCTGTCTGTCAATCTGTCCATTTGTCTGTCTGTCTGTCTGTCTGTCCATCTGTCTGTCTCTCAATTTATCTGTCTGTCTCTCAATTTATCTGTCTGTCTGTCTGTCTGTCTGTCCATCTATCTGTCTGTAAATCCATCAATTTATCTGTCTATCTGTCTTTCCATCTGTCTGTCTGTCTGATGTCTGTCTGTCTGTCCGGCTGTCTGTCTGTAAATCTGTCAATTTATCTGTCTGTCTCTCAATTTATCTGTCTGTCTGTCTGTCTGTCTGTCTGTCTGTCAATCTGTCAATTTATCTGTCTGTCTGTCTGTCTCTCTGTCTAACTGTTTGTCCATGTCACTCTCCCTCTCACCACCCATCCACCAAATCAACTTCAAATAAAACTCATAAACTACACGATCATACTCTCAATCTATTGCCACATGTATATACCATCAATGCTACTTACATGTACGAGTTCCTCTATTCGTTGCACAAGTTCACGTCCATCAGCCGTCTGAGTGATGTTGCTTGCAAGAAAGTCTACACTCTTATTGTCACACGATGAGTCCCACAGTTCAGATAACGAACGAAAGAATGTAATCACGTCTTCATTCTCATGAAGAGACTTCAACGAGACCGACTGTAGGATACACATTAAAGCATTTACTTGAGGGTTTGTTTAAATATTTAGTAAATGTAGTAAAATATATAAACATGATTTAAAATATTGACAAATGAGCAAACAGACATACAAACATGCAAACAACAAATACAAAGAAAGACAGAACTCACTAGTTGTTATATTTGCAGTATCTACTACTAGTACAGCATATGTATTTGACAAACAGATAAAAAGACAAATTAACAGACAAACAGACAGATAGACAAACAGACAGACAGACAAATAGAGACAGACAGACACACAGACAGACAGACAGACAGACACATAACAGACAAACAGACATTAGGTTTCTTGCATATGTATATGTAACTATCCTTTGAACCCGTGTCCACACTAGACCAGAAATAGACTGCAACCCAATCAGGGTGGCAAGTGCCCACACTGCATTTTAAAACGATATCTACGTCTCTCGGTATCACGTAACTGATATATTAATGGCAGATGAGTACATGTAGGTTCTTTGCTTGTGAAAAGCATTGATACAGCTACGTAGGGCAATTAAAATTGAGTGAGAACAAAGAAGAGTGAAGAGGGTTCAATGGTCCGACTACACTCGTACTGTACGTAAAGGTAACACCTACTATTTTCATAATCGGATTCAACCAATTGCAATCAATGTGGATCGAATCCACCTCTCAAGTTAGAGCATAGTTTTATGCATTTTGACAAAATGCATATTATTGTGATCTACTAGTTTTTAGGGTATCTGTAGCCTCGTGTTGGTGAGTGAAACACGTCCAACGGAGTTTTGTGACTGTCTACCGAAACACCGCACCCTAGCTAGACAATACGTATTTGTTGAAACCTTGCAGCTGTCATGAAAGTAAACGTGCAAACTTCCTAGTAATTTAGATTAGGTATCTAAACCTGGTAGGTAGTCTATGGCGTCGTTTCGCGATAGTGATGAAGACAATTGAAATGTACAGTCTAGGTATGCACTCAGTTCCGTTGTAACAACAGTGTTATGGTATTTACTGACATAGAAATTGATATCGGCAAACATTGACTATCAACAGTGCTAGATGCAGCACAGTGTAGTAAAGGATTGATCATACTGTAGTATGGGACGTGTGAATAGTTGACTGTAGGTGGCATTCAGCTCCTGAAGGTGTTTCTGGGTTGTCAAGTACACACAATCCCTAGCACAATACAAATGGATGGGGCGACGGAACTTACATGTAAGGCTTTTACTTCGCCGTTTGGTCACTTGCATAAATCATTCCTATACTGATCTGTAGTCGGACACGAAAACGATTTCTTGAAGTAGGTCTTATAATGAAACGTGGTCGTGGGGAGGAAAAATTTTGAGGTTTGTGTGTACACACGGATATACCAAGAGCTACATGGATTGCCATATAGGACCACGCACATTTCTGTTGTGTGACCGAATTAGAAGCCTCAATATGCTCGGCAACAACAGACAGACAGACAGACAAACACAGACAAAAAGACAGACAGATAAACACACAAACATACACAAACAAACAGGCAAATAGACAAACACACAGACAGTTTTGCATACATTAGTTTGTGAAGTGTATTGACCCTATTGAGTCTCTGGAACATTTCAAATAGCTTTAGTTGTAATAGCATTCATTATGAAAATAAATGAAAAAGACAGACAAACAGATGGACGAACAGACAGACAGGCAAACAGACAGACCAACAGACAAACAGACAGAGAGACAGGCAGACAGACACACAAACAGACACACAGACAGACAGACAGACAAACATACAGACAAACAAACAGACAGACAGACAAACAGACAGACAAACAGACAGACAGACAAACAGACAGACAGAAAATGAAATAGAAGGTTTATCAGCTACAACTCAGAGAGCAGCGGTAACCAGAAGAGAAAATCTGAACATCAAAAAGTACGACCAGGAGCTCTTGCCTGGAGGTTTTCGACCAACATTTGTGCCTATAGTCTTCAAACATTTTGGCTGTTGGGAAGAGAAAGCTGAAGACTATTTGAAGAAACTGTCACAGCTATCAAGAGATGAAGACGGAAAGCCAAATGCATCAACCTTCAAGACATACTGGAGATCTGTGTTTTCTGTGTGTCTACAACGATCAAATGCTAGAGTGATTGACAGAAAAATAAAGAAGATTGTTTCAAGAGACAGCAACATAAACATAAATAGTTGTACGTAGAACCAAGCCCTATTGGCTTGGGTAGTATTTAGTTGCTTTGCTTAGATGGTGTATAATAGTTCAATGTTTGAAAATATGTGTATTGACAGACAGACAGACAGACAGACAGACAGACAGACAGACAGACAGACAGACAGACAGACCCCGGATGTATGGCAGTGTGCCTAGAAGATTTCTAGCTCCGACTACTTCTGGTTCTACTTCAAGAAATCAAGCTATCGGTGTTTGGAGAAGGCGTTAGTGGCTTTCCATCTTGTTGTCGTTGGGACCCCTTTCCGGAATGAACGCTTTTGTTCGAGTTTGGGTTGTGTTGTGTCTTATTATTTACGTGTCCAAGATTCATCCTTTGTCTACAGCCAACGTATCGTCGTCAGATTCTGCCGTCGCCTCATCTGTCCACATGAACACATTTCGTCTTCTTCCTCATTCAGTTTCTGCCGCTGCCTCTTTCGTCACGTCTTCTTCCGTGGACGTTAGTCGTCTTGGGTCTGTTCTAACGGTGGCGCCTGAGTCTGGGATGATCGCAGCCTTACCTTGCCCTCACGGGATTAGTGCGTCTTCTTCAGATTCTGCCGTCGCCTCATCTGTCCACACGAACACATTTCGTCTTCTTCCTCATTCAGTTTCTGTCGTTGCCTCTTTCGTTGCGTCTTCCTCTATGAACGTCAGTCGTGTTGGGTCTCTTCCAACGGTGGCGCCTGAGTCTAAGATGATCGCAGCCTTACCTTGCCCTCACGGGATTAGTGCGTCTTCTTCAGATTCTGCCGTCACTTCCTCTGTCCACATGTACACATTTTCTGGAGTCACTCTCATGCCTATCTGCCTAACTTTGTCTTGACTGTGTAGCGTACGTTGGTACTTTGTGGTTGTAAGGAGTGTTCTTTTAATCATTAATCTATGTATTAGTTGTAGTCTTTTGGGTTTTAGCTTGCGGACTCGAGTCTTTTAAACTTAGTGGCTACTATAGTCTATGTATCGTAGTTCATGTTTGAAAATATAATACCTTTGACAGACAGACAGACCGACAACAGACAGACAGACAGACCGACAACAGACAGACAGACAGACAGACCGACGACAGACAGACAGACAAACAGACGGACAGACAGACCCACATATTACCGTCTTATCAGCTCCCGCTAACCGCAAACTTCCGGTCTCTGAGTGAACCAAGAAAGCCACGTTAGTGAGTTTATGCTGACCGGCTGCACTACGTATCCTCCCGGCCAGCTCACGATACGTCACTTTCTCATATCGAAACGGCAAAACCAAAACGTCATGCCGAGCAGCCTCGAGAAGAGAAGACGATGAACGGATCTTCGACGAAATGACGAGTAGTTTACACGGACAGTCGTTTGGAAGGACGGAACGAGCGTCCGGACATCCCAGTTCGATACCCGAATCCAGTCCAGAATCCATACAATTGATATCAAAAGTTGCAAAAAGTGTGAATTTGTGTTGTAGACGGAACGCGCGTTAAACGTTAGCCTTGGAATCCAAACACCGCGCGCAGTTTAGAGTCAAAATTGTTTATTAATTAAATAAATTACAATAAAATAAGAGTTGTTTTAATTTATAGTTTTAAATTTGTTGCTTTATTTATTTCAATTAATCATATTTTATTGACTGCGTGCCGATTTATCAAGGGACTCCGAGGCTACTTTCTGCGTTTGTGCATGCAAACCGTTTCTTGTTTTGTATGGAGAACAAGAGAAAAAGAAAACAATCAGGAAAGCGCAGTTCTCGTCGTAAGAAGTTTGCAAAAGTTAGTAATTGTTGCAACCAAAATTTATTGTTTGGTGTGGTCACGTGGTTGGTTGTGTGTACAGGTTGGTGAGATTGAGACGTTATTATTGAGTAGGAAGCAACAGTGTCGTCAGTTGTGGGATGTTTTCAGTGAACGTGTTGGGAGGCGGATAGCACCAGTGGAGCTTGATGAAATGGAATTGAATGGTGGACAAACAAGATACACACAAACTGGAAACGTGGAAAGACAGACGGACAGACAGATAGATAGACAGACAGACGTATAGCCAGACTATGAATAAAGTTTAATGATTTCATGGAAATAAACCTAAAATTAAAGATAGACAGACTGACAAATAGACAGACAGACAGACATGCAGATATGCAGACAAACAGACAGACAGACAGACTGTTTTACTGATTTAAACTTTAAAGGTACAACAAGCAAATCTTCAAAAGTAAACAAATTCACCTCAGTCCATTACTTTGTTCATCAATTCAGACCTAATGGATTAAAAACTGAATAGCCCTATCTCTAAATTTGACAGACAGACAGACAGACAGACAGACGGATAAACAGACAGACAGATGATAGCTACAAACATCAGATGACTGTTCGTTAGAGTTTGACAGACAGACAGACAGACAGACAGACAGACAGACAGACAGACAGATAAGTTGACAGACAGGCAGACAGACAGTTACGATGAATAATTTCTTTAAAGTTTTCAGGCCTTGTGGTTATTGTAGTAGAAAGAGTTGGATTTTCTCTAGACATTGTAGAATTTTTGTAGAGGTTTTAGCAGCTTTTACGTACATTCTATCTTTAATGTATGAATAAAAGACAGACAGACCAATAGACATACTGAGATGCAGCGCAATCGTTTTTGTTGTTTCAAACTTGTATGTTTGTATTGCACATGTTTTGATTCAACACAACATGATATGCAAGACTTTGTTAACAAGTGATCAAAGGGTGTGGTAATTAATACAACCATAATGAAACTGTGAAATGAACAGATAGAATACAACAGCAAACAGACACATTAACAGACAGAATGTGTAGCGTAGAGTAGTCATGTGATGCCATAGATTATGAGTATACACAATAGAGTGATACAGAATACCAATAGACATTACATGGTGACAGGAGTGTGGGATTCGAAACAACTCTGCTAGTCGAACGTCATTGTAGTCGGTGAGGCGAAATGTCTGCAGAATGTCTGAACAGGGTGATCAGCCACAGCAGAACGTGCAACCGAATCAGGAGAATGCAAACCAGATGCCGACGCATGCGATGCCAAGTCATCATTTCTCACCCCCAGGACTTCTGAAGATTTGAGGGTATCTAGCGCAGAGTTGACACGACTGAAGGCAACTATGGGACGCGTACAAGACCGTGGTGGGTCTGTGTAATGAACCGGGAGAGTATCAAGTTGTAGTCTTGTCCATTCCATTGGCCAAGCGACATTGAAAGTATTCAATGCCTTGCATTACGAGTCAGAGGCTGACAAGACAGACATGGGTAAGGTTTTAGAGCTAATGGAGTGACAGTGTTTGGGTAGAACGAACGTAATATGTAATCGTTTTACGTTCCACAAACCTAATCAGAGTGAGGGAGAATCATTTGAGTCTTATCTTACAGATCTAGAGGATCTAATAAGCAGGTGTTTCTACAGTGAGATGACAGAGGAATTGATGAGAGACAGACTTGTATGTGGCGTACATGAAGACAGCTTACGAAAGCAGTTATTGGCTAAGACAGAATTGCCATTGACTGAATGTATAGATTTGTGTCGGGCGCATGAATCAACCACAAAACAGGCCAAGGACATGGCTGGAGGAGAATCGATCCGTGTGGTAAAGAAGATGTTGAAAGGATCGAAAGAGAGGAAGCCACTTTCAACTCGAGGAGAGTCTGAATGTGCAAATTGTGGCTTACAACACAGCAGCAAGAAAGCAGAATGTCCCGCAGCAGACAAGGAGTGTAGAGACTGTGGAGCAGTTGGGCATTTCAGCCGGAAGTGTAGAAAGAAGGCACGCAGAGACAAGAAGTCCTACAGTTACAGAAAGGGTAGAATTTGTCACGTTGAAGAAGTGAGTACAGACAGTGATGATCAGGAAGAGCAAGTGATGACCATATGCATCACTTAACGACACAAGGGTACTGTGAATGCGATGCAGAATAGTACAACCAAGAAGCAGTTATTTGCAAAGGTGATTGTGGAAGGCAAGCAAGTGAAATTTCAGTTGGACGCTGGTGCCACCTGTAACACAATTTGCAAAGTAGATTTACCGTCTTCTGTAATGATCAAGCCGACATTGAAAACATTCAATCTGTAACGTGAATCAGTCATGAAACCAGCAGGCAAATGTGAGGTGCGACTGGTCAATCCAGCCGATGGCAAGTGTCGAGGTGAATTTATGGTTGTAGAAAATGCAATTGTATCCATCCTGTGATTAGGACCTGTTGAACAAATGGGCCTAATTGCGGTCAACAAAAACAAGATTCATGCTGTTCAATCAGCAGAGAGTAACTCTTCAACAACAGTGACCAGAGCCGAGTATTTGCGTCTGGAAACATCCAAAGCAGCAATGCTTGACAGATACAAGGATGTTTTGGAGGAGAACTAGGAAAATTTCCAGGAAAGTTGAAGTTGGAAGTTCACTGTAGAGTTCAAGCAGTTCAAGTACCAGTGCGGAAAACGCCACTCACAGTGAGGCATCGGTTCAAAGATGAACTTGATCGATTAGAGGCACTCAATGTGATTGCGAAGGTGGAGGAGCCAACTGAATGGATGTCTAGCTCCAGTATATTGCGGTGCAAAAGCCAAATGGCAGAATTCGTTTATTTTTGGACTCAAAGCCATTGACCAAGGCTCTCAAACGTGCACATTATCCGGTCTGGACCCTGAACGACGTATTACCTGAACTTGCCAAAGCACGAGTCTTCAGTGTCATCGATGTACATAAAAATGCTTTATGCACATGGAGTCAAGTTGACTTATGTACTTCGACACACAGTATGGTCGGTGCAGATGGGTGAGGATGCTATTTGGGATCTCACCAGCTCCTGAACTAGCGTTTGCACCAAGGCCATTGAACGTCCATTGAACGCTAGAGGAAGTTGCTATAAGTGATGAGAAGATCGCTGAGGTTTGGAGAGAGATGCTCAGTGATCCGGTCTTCAAACAGTCAAAGCTTTGTTGCAGAATGGATGGCCAAAGTATCGCCATGATGTTGTGCAAGAAGCAAAACCATGTTTCCAAGTGTAGTCTGACTTGGTAGTGGTTGATGAACTACTACTGATGGGTAGTCGTCTTGTTATAGCAACAGCTATGTGGAAGGAAGTGTTGTCTCCAATACAAAGATCACACTTAGGTGTGAATGGTTGTGATGATGTGCACATGAAGCAGCGTATTGGCCCAGAATGTGTACGAACATTACTAATGTTGTTTTACAGTGTGAAGTGTGCAGATTGTTAGAGAGCAAGCAACGAAACAGAACCAATTCAACAACATAGAATTCCAGATTGCCCCTGAGCAAAATTTGCTACAGATTTATTCTATTTTCAAGGGTATGAGTACTTGGCAGTGTTGAGTTACTACAACAATTTTGTTGAAGTGGATCGATTGATCGATACTAAGGCTCAGTTTGCGCGTCCCGGGATACCCGACTGTCTAATAACGGACAACGTTCCTCAGTTTGTCTCAGACAACTTCAGAAAGTTTACAAAGGACTGGCAATTTCAACTCATAACATTTAGTCCTGGAGAACGCAGTAAAGACAGTGAAACGTCTGATGAGCACAAACCTGGATCTGATTTATGGTTATCTCTGTTGGCATTTTGGAATACACCAACAAACGTAGTTGGTAGCAGTCCAGCACAATGCTTGTTCAGTCATCATACCAAGACTTTACTACCAACAACAGCGAAGCTTCTACAACCATCAGTGACAAAAGAAGCATATTCTCGAATTGTAGAGCAGAAAACAGCACAGGCCAAGACGTACAATCAACATGCAAAACCTTTAGCAGATCTTAGAGTCGGTGCTACAGTTTGTGTTCAACCAATTCGTGATGGCAGTTGCGAATGGGTCAAGGCTAGGGTAAAGAAGGTTCTTCCAAACAACTCATTTGATGTGCAAACAGAAAACGGACAGTGTTATTACGCCACACTCAACGTCATTTGCTGAATCGTTCAGGCCGCAAGTCAATGTGCCTATATCCTACTAACATCAGTCATGATCTGTGGAAGCAGAATCGTCTCTACAGTCAGTATCGTTTGCAACATCAGAAACAGCACAAATGTCGAAGTCTGTACTATCTAAGAAAACGCAGCCATCCAGGCGAAGGTCTACTACAGTACATGTATCTGAGAAAGATGCTGAAATACCATCCAAAGGCATGACTACTTGAAAATCAACAACAACACATCTGTTGTCCAGAGGAGAGGTTACCACCACATGGACCCGCAGTGGAAGGAGTGTCAGGCAACCTTCTCGTTTCAGAGACTATGTTAAGTAGAATCAGAATCAAACCGTGTTGTGTTAATTAATTGTCTTGCAGAGTTGCAATGGAGACTAAACTTTTTAGTGTTAGCGAACAGTTTCTTTGTTTGTTTTTTAAAAAGGGGGAGATATAGCACAGAGTAGTCATGTGATATATATGTCATAGATTATGAGTATGCGCAATAGAGTGATACGTAGAATACCACTCACTGTTACAGCATGAACCATTACTCTCACAAACGACAAACAACAATGACATACAAACCTGTTGTGCAAGACTGTTAGCTAGTAATGGACAGAGGTGTTTGCATGCATACCTGAGTAGATCATGCATTACATTTTGTTTTTTGTTTACTTGTTAATTTATAGAAACAGACTTTCTTAATGATGGAGAGTTTAGTCACACAGGAAAGAGTGACGATTTACCTCAGTATATTGCAAAAGGTGTGTTCATCATTTGTGTGATTGTGTTGGTATATAATGATGTTGTTGGTGTGTTTAGCTGTTGGAGATTGGTCTGAAATTTCTAGATTATCAGACTCTAGCAGAAAGGGTTCTCCATTTCTTTTTATTGTTACAGCATCTGCTGTACGATCAGTGGAGCTTATAAAGTAGGCAATGATTTTACACATGCACGCACACACACACGCACACACACACACACACGCACACACACACACACACACACACACACACACACACACACACACACACACACACACACACACTTCAGATTATGTTGACATCAATTTGATTGATTAGATCATTGTCTAAGGTGAAAGGAAAGATGAGAGTTGCAAAGCTATTTGCCAGACATTTTAAAGTATCCGAATTCTCAAGCAGTTTAATGCATTAAGAATGAACTTTCTTGCAGGTGGAAGAGCAAGGCATGTTCCTAAAGAGCCATGTTTGCGATATTGGGGTTGGAACACCTAATCGAATCCAGAAACTTGTTGAACGAGGTGATATTGATAGGATACCCACAACTGATAGAATTGCACATGATGTGACATTATAACATACAATAATGTATAACTGAGTAGCACGTCAAATTGTTTTATGTCTTTGTTATATGAAGTTTAAGTGTGCGCATTAAAGTTGAATGCAAAGAATAACAATTTTAGTACTGATTGATTATAAAAATTTTTAGAAAACAGACCTATCTGGCAAATGTTAGAGAAACTGTACAGGCAGATGAAATGAATCATACTCAGTAGGAAATTTATATTTATATTTGTTTTTAAAAATATTTTGTGATCTTTAGGAGCCATCGTGGTGTCTGTATGGTTGTGTAAGTAGTTTTGATTTCATTAGTTGTAGGATATATGGTTTTAGGAAATCTTCTGTGTATTGGTTTCATGCTGACATGCAATACCACATTATCTTGACAGACATACACTGCATGACAGCCAAGCAGATAGATAGGCAGACTGAAGGACAACCAAGTTAATTAAGAAACGAAAGCAAACAAACAGACAATTGACATAAAATCACACAGAAAGATGTATACATGTTGATACACAAGAATTACATAGATATGTAGATGCAGAGACCCATAAAATGCAGAAAATAGAAAATAATCAAACAGAGAACAGCAAGGAGACAAACATGTAGATACAAAGAAACACGTGACTGAGACAAAGACAATCACAATGTACTTCAACAACGAACTGAGACTCGAACGTCCAGCCAGTCTCCCCTCTATGAGGCGAAAGATGCCTTGTAGGTGGCAAGTGACAAGCTGGACCCTCTAACCTACAACAAACCAATCATTTAATATTGTGTTGTGATTCACATATTTGTGTTATTTATTACTCATACTGTACTATTTGAACAACACATTAATACGTACTGATGGAGCATCAGTAGAGACATTAATTGTATCTTTAGGTTCTCTTCAACTCGATCAACTGCAATATTTTATCATCGACTGGACATGGCAAGATGTGAAACAGCGAACAATACGTTGCATTCCCGAAGTTTGGACTGATGTATGTCAACTCGTACAGCACAGTATCATACCACGAGTGAAGAACGGGCACACAAACATCGGCCTCTTCTGATAAAATGAACACTCATTATAATGGAAGTTAATTACTGCACAATACGTAGAATAGAAAATAAGACAATATTTATTGTTTGTGATGAGCTGGTGATTGCTATCTGAAAGTGAATCATATAGCTTGACCAGTTAATCTACTTGATCAATCGTTTTGTCCATCTATCTTGTCTGACAATTGGTCAAGATAATATATACTGGTATTGCAAATGTGAACTATCATACAATAGCAAAAACTTCTAATTATGTATGCTCTTGAAATTCTGTCTGTGTGTCTGTTGATCGTGTACCATGTCCAATGACTAATAATTCTAGACTAAATATGGTAGAAGAGATTGCATGGTTTATTATTGCATTCTGAGTGTTGTGAGCAGTAGCGTGTGATGACAATAAAACAAATAACTTGTCAGTCTGTCTGTGCAGACAGACAGTGACTTGTGTAACTCGACCCATGAGTCGAGAACTCACTCTTTGCCTTTTACTGTTATTCATTGTATGGTAGTATTGATGTTGAAAATAAATGAAAGACAGACACAAGTTTTGTTTTTTGTTGCCAAGCGTAGCGAGGCTTCTAATTTGGGTCCTACAACAGAAAGGGGCGTGGTCCTACATGGCTCTCAATGCAGCTTTTGGTGTGTGTGTGTGTGTGTGTGTGTGTGTGTGTGTGTGTGTGTGTGTGTGTGTGTGTGTGTGTGTGTGTGTGTGTGTGTGTGTGTGTGTGTATACAAATTTCAAATTTCTCCTCCCCACAACCACGTTTCAATCGTTTCCGTGTCCGACTACAGATGAGTCTACGAACGATTCGTTTATTGAGCAAACGGCGACGAGAACGCTTCATCAACTTCCGTCGCCCCATACTTTTGTATTGTAGCTAGGGACTGTGTGTATTGTTGTACGTGACCACCAAGGAACACCTTCAGGAGTTGAATGCCACTTACGTAAACAATTCACACGTCCTGTACTACAGTATGATCAATCCTTTACTACACTGTGCTGCATCTAACACTGTTGATAGTCAATGTTTGCCGATATCAATTTCTATGTCAGTAAATACCATACCACTGTCGTTACAACGGAACTGAGTGCATACTTAGGCTATACATTTCAATTGTCTTGATCACGATGCAAAACGACGACTACCTAGAGCCCCGGATCTAATGTCAGAAATTTCCTAATCTTGGTCACTCGTTCTCTGCCAAATAGCTGCAGCCAGACCTAGCTGCTACGCCAGCGTCATAGTCCTACTGGATACCAACTAGGTAGAGCGGGTCACGTCAGTATCCGTCGTAACGTTGCTGCTGTAGAACTTGAAAACTGATCGCACCTATTCTCGGTCACAGAGTATCATATCTCGGTCAGTGCTTGCCATCTCGTTTCTACAACTCCGTTTGAGACGTAAGTCATCTCTGTCGATAGGCTCCTTATATGACTTCCTTTCGCCAAATTGTTGGTTTTGTCTTGTCAACCTCTACTCTCGCAGACAACGAAGAAGACGGATGACTCACGGGACATAATCTCGGTCACCTGATCTCGAGTGATTTTCTCTCTTCAGACGCAGATCTGAGGCGTTCTTTTGGCTAATGTTAGAGTCATCACCGCTGGCTACTATACCTACGGGGTAATGTTAGTGCTCATCGTACTGTTGTTACGGCAGAACGTGAAATGTGAGAGACATACTCGGACATCCGGGATTATATCTCGGTCAGTCGCTTTCATCGCGTTTCTACAAGACGAATTGAGACGTTAGTCATGTCTGTTGAAAGGTTCGCTTTGGATGTTTATGCCACTGAATAGCCGGTTTGTCTCTTCAGTTTTTCTGTTGCAGGGCGGTGAGAAAGGTGATGGCGTACGGGACCTGTTCATCTTTTTACTGGGATTCTTTCGTTCGAACGGGACTGGGAAGAATCTTTCGTCCCAATGGGATTTTCATGTTTTTCGTCTTCGGTTGAGACGTTGAACTTTCTGAATGCAATACATACACATTTCGCTCACTTTTACACAGTCTGCAAAGTCTAGTCGTTTTCAGAAACGACGTAGAACTCCTATGAACCCAAGACAAGTTTGCCTTGGTAAAATTTTGACGTTAGACGTTATCTACTAAACCTAAAAATTGCCTGCGCTGTTATGGAAACCACTTAAAATGCTTTTGAGAGTCAGAAAAGCAAATCAAAGTTTGACGGCCCTGTCAACCAGACCGTACTCGCGCATCTCGACGGGTAGATTCGACGCTTTCATGTTCACGTCTTACGTCTGCCGATGCTGAAAATGAAATGACACTACTTTTCACAATAGAAGCAACCCATTCAGTACTTTGAAACAGCTCTAGATCGGTCGGAAATGTCGAAATCCCGTTCAGACGAATTCGTTCGAATGGGATTTTGCTATCTAGCGTGATCTTTTGCGCGTAAAACACGACAAAACGTTAGACGCTAAACGTATCAAATCACGGCATTGCTTTCACGATGGCCATTGAAGCTTCTTGACGTCAAGAAACGCAAGGTAAGATTCGGTTGTCCTTGTTGACCAGACCGCACTCGCGCCTTTTGACGACTCATTTGCCATTTCATGTTCACGTCTTACGTCTGCCGATGCTGAAAATGCAATGGCACTACTTTTCACAATAGAAGCAACTCATTCAGTACTTTGAAACAGCTCTGGATAGGTTGGAAATGTCGAAATCCCATTCAGACGAATTCGTTCGAATGGGATTTTGCTATGTAGCGTGACCTTTTGCGCGCAAAACACGACAAAACGTTAGACGATAAACGTATAAAATCACGAAATTGCTGTCACGATGGCCATTGAAAGTTGTGGACGTCAGGAAAAATCAAAGAGAGTTTTTCCTGTCCTTGTCGAACAGACCGTACTCGCGCCCTATGTCGACCATTCAGTATCAGGGAGACTGAGTGCTCAGTGGTATACTACGTACGAAGAATAAAGACTCACTTAACCTACATAGCTAAAGAGTGAATGAAACAAGTATAAAAACACTTTGAGAAAATGATTTGTGTTGATTTTTTAGCTAAATGTTTCATTATGAGCTTCTTGCCATTCCAGTTTACTTAACCAATCATTGGATAGAAGTTGTAAGCCATGAATGTATTTGTTTACTAAGTTTTGTGTTCATTTGTATTTCTTCAATGAATTAAGATTATAGATATATTTCATTAAGCCTTTCTTGTCTTTGACTCGCTTGGAAAGAAGCACGAACAAGTTGTTTTTGACTTGAAGTAAAGTGATTTAGTTTTTCTATAGCTACTTACAATTGTGTGCATGTTGGAGTATAGAGTCGACGAAGTCACTTAATTTTAACGACGTTTTTTGTATTTAACAGACTGTGGATTACGGATGTGTACCGTTTAGTCAATGGATCGACTCTAGATGTAACCGACTCGTCGTTGATATACCCAATACCTCAAGTAAAATTGGATGTATTAGTACTATCGTAGTTAAGCAGAAGAAATTTTCATGCATCTAGAATTACCCGCAACAAACCGATCCATTTAATTGTGGAATATGGACTTGTGTGGTAAGTCTGTATAAACTCGTCTACTAATTCCAAAAGTAAATGTATATACTTGTTGTTACAGAACATGCTTTCAGCAGCTGTGGACAATCCTCGTGTAGCCAGCAACGTATACATGGCAGATTTGGAGTGGTATAAACATTAACTGAGTCCATCACGTCGACTTCATTAATTTTTAGATCAATCCCAATGACATGAGGACGTGGATATTGCATCGAATTGTTCTTACAGGGGCCGTTGAAAGGTACGCGTACAATTTATAGATCTAACAAAATACAATTTACTGATACAATACATGTACTGTATCCAAGAGAGAACAGATACACACTGTATCTATTTGGACATATGGTTATCACTAATCTGCTTATGCAAGGTATCGTTCAAGCCAGGAAAAGTACCCTTTTCTGTTGAAGGCACAACAGATCCCGACAGATCAAGGTATAGGAGCGTGATCTACAAGTAGCATATTTGAGCACAAAAATGTGTATTATTGTTTATCAGCAGCTATTCTCCGAAGGTTCATACATTGTGTATTGTGTTTCTGTGTTCCATACGTTCCTTGTTGTTGTTAAACAGAAAGTCAAAGAAAGGAAACTGATAAAACGTGATTATAATACTAGATCGTCTGCAAAACGGAAAAGAACAGGTAAATTTTTGCTGTGCATAATATTCTAAGCATGCCTACCCAATTCGTCTCTAAACATTACGCAGCAATCTCGCATATATGTATATTAATGTCGAATTTTTTGTATTCACGGTCTTTTTCATTTCATACTCAAAATAAACAATTCGAGTGATGAATTGAATCAACTGAAGGTATCATGCTGTAGCCTGGCTCTTTTTTTGCTTCAAATACATGTTCATCTTTCTACAGTCATCGAATGTACGTACTGTTGATGAAATAGACGGGACATTGTAATACCTGGAACAGAACGGGTATATTAGAGCATTGCTGAAAGCATGTCCTGTCCGGAGCTCCCGAAAATCTGGAAGATCGCTCAGTTTTCACGACATGGGAAAGAAATCCAAGAAGCAGAACACCTCCTGGTAGGAGCCAAGTTTCCAAAGGCTATTCAAACTATAAAAGTCAAAATTTTTCTGAAAACTTGGTATTTCCAAAACGAAGTGCAGCCGTGCAAGAGCCATGAAATCGATGACTTTATGCAGTGGATGGGAGAAACAGGGGACTGGAGATACGAGAACAAATCCATGCACGCTATTTACCACTTAGCTTATCATCATCGCCGTAGATGGGTTACTGACGAATTTGATAAAAAATTGAATAAAGAAAAAATAAGTATTTTATGCTTAGACGGTTTCAGATAAGTGAAACGTGCTGTTTTAAAATTTTTAAATTAATTTCAGTTTTATCTCTAGATAAGAAAGAATAGCAAATATATTTACATCATTTCATATTTCTCTTCCAAATAGTGCTTTGGATGTGCGTTTCTGAACTTATATTTACAGCGATCTAAAGTCGACCATAGCCTAACTATTTTAGATTGTAAACTATAACTAGAGAACGTCTGATAATACAAGTAGAGAAAGTGATCAGATGCATGGGTCTACTAGGTAGTGTTTGGTATGCACACTTATTTCGTTCATGCCATCATCAGCTCCTACATCACATCTCTAATTGCATACCAGAGTAGTGTCACACTTGACTTCAGCGTAAATATAAAGGTCGAGATGCACACAACTGCTGCAAGTGACGAAAGCGTAAAAAGATTGTGACGTAAGAAATGAGCAATGAACAATCTATAAGTTAACTAATTAATTAAAAGTACACACTCATCCCTAAATATAAACCGATCATTTTCTCAAAGTGTTTTTATACTTGTTTCATTCACTCTTTAGCTATGTAGGTTAAGTGAGTCTTTATTCTTCGTACGTAGTATACCACTGAGCACTCAGTCTCCCTGATACTGAATGGTCGACATAGGGCGCGAGTACGGTCTGTTCGACAAGGACTGGAAAAACTCTCTTTGATTTTTCCTGACGTCCACAACTTTCAATGGCCATCGTGACAGCAATTTCGTGATTTTATACGTTTATCGTCTAACGTTTTGTCGTGTTTTGCGCGCAAAAGGTCACGCTACATAGCAAAATCCCATTCGAACGAATTCGTCTGAATGGGATTTCGACATTTCCAACCTATCCAGAGCTGTTTCAAAGTACTGAATGAGTTGCTTCTATTGTGAAAAGTAGTGCCATTGCATTTTCAGCATCGGCAGACGTAAGACGTGAACATGAAATGGCAAATGAGTCGTCAAAAGGCGCGAGTGCGGTCTGGTCAACAAGAACAACCGAATCTTACCTTGCGTTTCTTGACGTCAAGAAGCTTCAATGGCCATCGTGAAAGCAATGCCGTGATTTGATACGTTTAGCGTCTAACGTTTTGTCGTGTTTTACGCGCAAAAGATCACGCTAGATAGCAAAATCCCATTCGAACGAATTCGTCTGAACGGGATTTCGACATTTCCGACCGATCCAGAGCTGTTTCAAAGTACTGAATGAGTTGCTTCTATTGTGAAAAGTATTGACATTACATTTTCAGCATCGGCAGACGTAAGGCGAGAGCATGAAACGGCGAATAAGTCGTCGAAAGGCGCGAGTGCGGTCTGGTCGGCAAGGACAACCGAATCTAACCTTGCGTTTCTTGACGTCTCCAAGCTTCAATGGCCATCGTGACAGCAATGCCGTGATTTTATACGTTTATCGTCTAACGTTTTGTCGTGTTTTGCGCGCAAAAGATCACGCTAGATAGCAAAATCCCATTCGAACGAATTCGTCTGAACGGGATTTCGACATTTCCGACCGATCTAGAGCTGTTTCAAAGTACTGAATGGGTTGCTTCTATTGTGAAAAGTAGTGTCATTTCATTTTCAGCATCGGCAGACGTAAGACGTGAACATGAAAGCGTCGAATCTACCCGTCGAGATGCGCGAGTACGGTCTGGTTGACAGGGCCGTCAAACTTTGATTTGCTTTTCTGACTCTCAAAAGCATTTTAAGTGGTTTCCATAACAGCGCAGGCAATTTTTAGGTTTAGTAGATAACGTCTAACGTCAAAATTTTACCAAGGCAAACTTGTCTTGGGTTCATAGGAGTTCTACGTCGTTTCTGAAAACGACTAGACTTTGCAGACTGTGTAAAAGTGAGCGAAATGTGTATGTATTGCATTCAGAAAGTTCAACGTCTCAACCGAAGACGAAAAACATGAAAATCCCATTGGGACGAAAGATTCTTCCCAGTCCCGTTCGAACGAAAGAATCCCAGTAAAAAGATGAACAGGACCTAATGTCGGTCACAGTATGAGCGCAGTTGTTGGGTTCTACAGCTTTCAGGTAAGTGGTCTTACCTTCATTGGGCATTGTACATACGGTAATAGTCGACTAAGGCTGATTGAAAGTGTTTTGTAGTGAATTTGTAGAACTATAGCAGATTCTAGTAACTAGACTGTTAGTTGTCCTGTCTAAACTATGTTTTTCAATAATAATTAAGATAACCTTTATTTAGTACATGTGGTTTAGTGCTAATTATCAAATTTTGTGAGTGATAGATTGATGATCATGGAGATAAACTTTGATTCCATTGTGGCACAAGTTGAATGTCACAAGAGTATGCCAGGACTCTGCATACTTGTAAACTGTGTATGTACTACGATCTTGTTGATTGTAAGATTTTAGCTACATCAGTTAGTATCAACAACATGCACTGCTTAGCTAATTAGCTGATTCTATACACAGAAGGTTGGTTGGATATCTTCACTGGAATAATTATCATAACTGTCTCAGACTCAGAACTGTGTCATGAGAAAGATTGTTCTCTCTTTGGCAACATGTCACCATTTTCATAAGTTCTCAGCATAACTCTCCTGAGGATAAAAGTAAAAAGCAGTTTGTGTGCAATTCTACTTGATAAAATCATCAATCATCCCATCCAAGATAAAGAATCATTACATCTGCCCGTCAAGAATGTAGAAACAGGTAGGAATACTCTCTGGTTAACTGCCAACAAAACGTGAAAATTCAGAGTCATCACGTTGCAAGTTTGAAGTGCCAAAAATAGTAAGTTAAAGACACACATTCGTGACAATATAGCTCTAGAACAACAGTAGACTAAAAATCACACAATACACCCTACTCAGGAACCCGTCTTTCTCAAAATCGCGTGACCGAGATTATGTCCCGTACGCCATTACCTTTCTCACCGCCTGTAACAGTAAAAACTGAAGAGACAAAACCGGCTATTCCGTGGCATAACATCCAAAGCGAACCTTTCAACAGCCATGACTACCGTCTCAATTCGTCTTGTAGAAACGCGATGAAAGCGACTGACCGAGATATGATCCCGGATGTCCGAGTATTTGTCTCTCACATTTCACGTTTGTCGTGTATTCACTCAATGTACTATTCAACACACGTTAACGGCCGCTACTCTAACACTGACTCAAACACCGGTTCAGTCATCCTTTATCTACCGCAAAACCCCAGTTCCCGTATGCTAGCAAGCATCTACAAACACTGTGACACAACATTTTCTCCCCCTTCTAATCGAGTTGCATATTCCACCTCAAAATCTTCGAAGCGTTTGGGCCTTGTCCTCACTCGTTTTGGCCTTGTTGTTTCTGTCTCATTTTCATGATCATGGGCAGTGCCTGCATCACTTGCTGCCTCTCCTTCGACTTCGACATTTCCCCCATCGTGTTGATTTCCTGTCATGTCTTCTGAGATCTCCTCTTCCCCATCAGTCCAGCTGAGTACTGCAGCTGTATTTGCAACACCAGCTGGCTTCGCCACAGCAATTAATTGGTCAGCATGCCACAGACGTCCATCTTGTAGCAGGTAAGTGTCCTTCCCTACCCTTGACCAGACTTCTACTGGATCGGACAATTGCGACTTCAACTTATGGCCTCTTAGCGGACGCTTTACTCTTACCCAACTTCCAGGAGAAAAGGACGAGGCTCTAGCTCTCCTTTTATGATCTACATATGCCTTCATCGCTGCCTGTTTCCTTGCCACGACCTCGTCCGCATTCTTCAGCTGAAGTGATCCCTTCTTATCTTGCCTAGGAATCATCTGGGATAAGGGCTGCCGAAGCTTTCGGCCCAACATAACTTCTGCTGGTGATTTCCTCGTAAGTGAATGCGCCGTAGACCGGTAATTAAACAATGTGCTTTGCACTGAACTCTCCACTGAACGCTGGGCTGCCACTCCTACGGATTTTACCGTAGGCTACGGTAAAATGGCCTTCATACTTGCCTACGGATTCCGTAGGCCATTCCTACGGATAAATGCAGCACTGAGCAAACACATACTCGATGATCACATGGCATTTAGTTGTAGGTCTTCCGAAGTCACTCAACGTCGTGCTATCGAACCGTGGTGTGTACTGTACGTAAATTTGTATGTCTAACTTACCTAGTACAATGTACAAACAGTACGAACGTCGATTTCTTTTGCAGTAGTCTAACAGTTCCGGGATGTTCGGGGATGTGAGGTAGTCTCGCGTAGCCAGACCTTTCACTACTTGTCAGGCGCCTAGCGCCTGAGGTGAAAGCCTGGCCACGCGAGGCTAGATGCGGGCAGCGTATCCGGGATAGATCCGATCGTGCATCATGAAACGATGGCTACAGGCCTACAAGAAGGACCTCAGCTACAAGACTGGCGGTCTTAGGACCTTGCGTACCCACGCAACCTCGCGGGAGCACGTTGCAAGAGTACAACAAAAAAATTCTGGATGGAAAGGCACTATCAAGGCCAGCTTTGCTCCAAAGCAAGAGAACGCTGTTTCGGTAGCTGCAACAAACGCCGTCCTAAAATTGGCATTCTTCTTTGCTGAGCATGACGTAGCTCTTGCAGTGTCTGATCATCTGACTCCACTGCTTCCAATCCTTTTCCCGGATTCTAAGATTGCTTCAGCCGTTTCTGCCGGGCGCACCAAAATGACTGCAGCCGTGCACACCGTTGCTGATAGCATGCACGCACATCTCGTTTCCCAGATGAAAATTGGATTTTTCAGCATCGTTCCTGATGAATCTACTGATATATCAGTGTTTGAACAGGTGGCAGTATCAGCTCGCGTGATCGACACTACAGATGGATTGGTGAAGTCCTATAGTTTGGGCATTAAACCAGTTCCGTCAGCGTCTGCTACCAACATTTTCGGCAAGATTGAAGAAATGTTCAAAGATGATGGTATTCCATGGAGAAACATGATCGCTTATGGATCAGATGGGGCCAACGTCATGCGTGGATCAAAGAATTCTGTTTTGACTAGGCTCAAGAACGTTCAACCTTACCTGTATTCTATTCACTGCACATGTCATCAGCTCCACCTTTGTGCTCAGGGTGCTTCTAAATGCATACCACCCATAGTAGAAGACTTCGCTAGGAATGTGGCATACTTTTTTGAGAAAAGTGCAAAACGTGTCGCGAGATACAAAGAGTTTCAGGCAGCTGCAAACGTTCCTTCACACAAGCTCATAAAACCGTCCTCTACAAGATGGCTCAGCTTGCATCAAAGTGTATCAAGAGTCTTGGAGCAGTGGGACGCTCTTGAACAGTACTTCACCCAAGACAACGATGTAAGGAACGTTTCAAAAGTAAAGGAGTGGGTTGAATTGATGGCAGCCAAGTCCACTAAAGCCTACCTATACTTTCTGAAGGAAGTCTTACCTATTTTTACAACAGTGAACTGCCGCTATCAGACAAGCAATGTTATGATTCACAAACTGTATGATGACCAGCGACAACTTCTGAAGATACTTCTTCTCAACTGCATCAAGCAGTCAAGCATAAGCCAAACCACTGATTGCCTTACCCTTGACCTAGACAATGAGGCACTGTGGATTGATGTGATAGATTTGGTTATCAGCAAGGACTGCGAGGCTATTGTGGCAGATATGTCTCATTTTGAAAGGAGCGCTTTCCTGACTGTATGTCGAGATTTTTATCTTGTGGCAGCAAAAGAGGTCAAACGTCGATTGCCTCTGTCATGCCCTGTTCTATCTGCTCTCCGGTTTCTATGCCCCGAAAGAGGCAAGGAACGCTCAGCAAGAGAAATTGGCCACCTAGCTAGCCAATTCTCGAATGTTGTCCTCCCAGAGAATATTACCAAGCTGCAGCGGGAGTGGCAGCGCTATCAGACCGAGAGCACTTCTAGTCGAAGTTCATTACCTCTGGCTATAGACAAACACTGGCATGAATTGATTAAAAGGTCAGATGCCTCTGGCTGCCAGGAATTTCCTCTTTTATCTTGTTTTGCATCAGCTATGCTAGTTATACCACATTCTAGTGCAGATATCGAACGAAATTTTTCAAACATGGGCAGCGACAAATCCAATACCCGCAACAGTATCGGTACGCCCTTGCTTAACAGCTTGATGACAATTGGTTGCAATAAAGGTCAAATGACGTGCTTAACGTTTACACCCACGCCATCGATGAGACGGGAGCTGCCACAACATGTGGCTAAGGCAGCTGGTCGTGCCAAGAATACCAAGTCCGCTGCAACAAATAGGAGCACTGGAGTAAATCAAGAAGCAGCTTGTGCAAAGACACCCGTCCTAGTGTGTCAATCTGAATCATCTGCACACAACCCATGCCCAATGCAAGATTTGAAAGAACCTGTTATTCAATTCCAGACAAAACGCAGATCTAGTTCAGTTACAAAGCATCCTCCTTTCTCACGCAAGCGTCCAAGTACTTCTGCTATCCACACCCATCCTGCCACAACGGCCAGCAAAATGAGCAAACGAGGTGATACTCCAACAGCCCATAATGCAAGTAGTCCGAAAGTTAATGCATTTGAGTTTCTTCAATCACAGTTACTTCACCACAATGAGAATCTAGACTCTAAAGAGATATGGACATACCGGGGTTCAGAATACCTATTAGCACCTTCGCTCTGCCAGTCTCGTATTGATGGACGTGATGGCAGCAATGCTTGCACTGTCATAGCAGCTCAAGTGTGTCAGCTGATTCTTTTGCAGAAAGACTCGTTTTTACTACCGCCTGAAACCTCTTTCCTAGAAGAGACTCTTGTCAACGCTATGAGGGCAGGAAATGCTACGTACGATCAGATGGGCTTGAAGGGGTTTCTGAGTGCATACGATGTTGTAAGCATGGAACCCTCGCCCACCCTTCTAGCTTCGGAGGATTATTTCATACGACCGGGATGTTGGCAGGGGCTAGTAGATTTTGTCTCCGGCAGGCTACGTTCTTTCACTGATGACAAAGTGGTGGCTGGCGTGCTAGTTGTATCACCTTATTCATTTGCAGTGTGCTACCTGCAGGAACACAGCTTGTTCATTGTGTTTGACAGCCATTCACATGGTAACGCAGGTGGCTTGATTGGCAGAGTGCCAAAGAATTTTGCTGCTAAATACTTTGAAGAGTTCCTTGGTCGCCACTATGCACACCTAGAATTTGTTCCTTCTAGTAGCAACAAAGTAGCGCAATTTACAAGCTTATTCGTTAAGGATTTGTGGTAAATAAAACTTTCTGCTGTTCTTTAGTTCTAACAGTTATGGATATATAGTAAATAACTGTTGCTGCTGTTCTGCAATTACGCGTAGTAGCATTTCATTAATACACTGTACCAAGAAAACGTGCAAACAAAAAATGCGTGGGCGCGGTCATCCTAAATTCTAAATTAGGTGGGCGTGGCCGTGCGTCACTGCGCCTACGGATATTTTGCTCTTCCAAGTGTGGCAGCCCTGTGAACGTCCTTCCAACAACCCTGTCTTCAGGCCTTGTTTAAGCACTTGATTGAATCTTTCGACTCCTCCATTTGCTTTTGGATGATACAGTGGTGTGAGAATATGGCGAATACCCCGTTCTCGTAACCACTGCTGAAACTCATACGACCGGAACTGAGGTCCATTGTCCGTTGTTATCGACTCAGGAAACCCCCACCTAACAATAAGGTCTTCCAAAAACTGCACAACCTCTTGCGTCCGCACTTGTGAGCACAGTCTTACTTCTGGCCACTTTGATCCCAGATCATGAACTACAATAGCGTATCGCTGGTGAGCCATTGCTATTTGAATTTCTCCAAAGATATCTACCTGAAGTCGTTGCCACGGTACCGCTGTCCAAGGAGTAGGTTGTAATGGAGCATGTACAGGTTGGCGAGACTTCCCGCTGACAAGGCAGGGCTCACAATCTCTCACCATTTGCTCAATTTGGCGGTCAATCCCAGGCCACCAGGCAAACTCTCGGCATCTCTGTTTCATACGAACAACCCCCAAGTGACCCTCATGAGCTAGCTGTAGCACCCGTTTCTGCAGCAACCTTGGTACGACTATTCGATTCCCTCTCATCAGACAACTCGACTTTCCACCCACAGGTGCCAACTCGTGTCGAACATTCCAAAAAGGACGGGACTCTCCTTTGACATCGTGCCATCCTTCCCGGATGCACCTTAAAACCGTTTGGATTTCTGCATCTGCACCTGACTCCCTTTCCATTTCATCCAAGGGTACCCCCGGGCTCCATGTGCTCAACAATAATATACATTCTTCCACATCATCAGAGTCCCATGCTGAATTCTCAGCTGGAGCTGGTGACCTCGACAGTAGATCAGCAACTTGATTGGAATGACCAGGTCGATATTCCACGCGGAATGTATACTTGTACAGCCGTTCTGTCCACCGGTGTAATCGCAATGGCCTTTGACCTGTTCCTGACGCAGATAGCAGTGATACCAAGGCTTGGTGATCGGTACGAAGTACAAACGGTCGTCCAAACAAAAATACATGCCACTTCTCACACGCCCACACACAGGCCAATGCCTCCCGTTCTCCCACAGCATATTTCTGCTCTGCTGGTGACAACGCACGGGACGCATATGCCACAGGACGTTCCTGTCCATCTTGTATTTGAGACAATACTGCCCCAATAGCTACTCCAGAAGCGTCACACGACACAAAGGTGTCCGCTGTGGATGAAAAGTGGGCAAGAACTGGTGCTGATGTGACAAGCTGTTTCAATTTGTCAAATGCCGTTTGACATTCAGTGGACCATTCCCAATGGGCATCCTTCCGTAATAAGCACCGCAAAGGAGAAGAGATATCAGCATAGCCCTGCACGAACCGGAGGTAGTAATTTGTCATACCGAGGAATGAATTTAGTTCTGTCACTGATGTCGGTTCTTTCAGTCTTTCAACTGCTTCTATGTTAGATGTTAGAGAACGAATACCACTCGCCGAAATATTGTGTCCCACAAATGATATTTCCTTAACTGCAAAAGTGCACTTGTCCACATTTAGTGTCAAATTGTGATGTTGTAGTCGTTGAAACACATCATTCAGTCTCTTATTGTGACTTGGTCGATCTGGCCCATGAACGACAATATCGTCCATGTAGACAGCAACTCCTGGTATTCCGGCTACGACCGTAACCATGACTTTCTGGAAGGCACTTGGGGCCGATGCCAAACCGAATGGCATTCTCTTGAACTGGTAAGTCCCCTTATGTGTTACAAATGCTGTAATAAAGCGACTTTCCTCTGCCAAAGGTATTTGCAAGTACCCCTGGTTTAAGTCCAGCTTCGAAAATACTGTAGATCCATAAAACTCTGCCGCTATGTCTTCCATTGTTGGAAGTGGATGCTTGCCAGGTATGATTGCCTGATTGGCTCTTCGAAGGTCTACGCAGAGTCTAATTGCCCCTGATTTCTTCCATACAACTACTAAATTTGAGATCCATGGGGATGAATCCACTTTTTCAATGATATCCAAACTCTCCCAACGATCCAACTCCTCTGCCACCCTCTCTCGTAGGGCCAGTGGCAATCTCCTAAGTGGCTGCATAATCGGTGGTACGGTGGTGTTCACTAACGGGCAATGAACAAAGTGATTGGCTTTCCCCAATCCACTGAACACCCTAGGCCATCTCCGACTCCAACCTCCCTTAGTAACTCCATCGTTGAGCAAGTCAACCGCTTGTACACTATGACTGCCTAGTTCTTCTGGATCCCAACAAATTTGAAATCCCAGGGCATCAAACAAGTCGAGACCTAGTATGTCTGTCCCCTTGTCTGTAATATAGAATGGAAACTCTGCTAATTGACATCTCCGGTATCGGACTGGTAGCTTTGCCTTTCCCAACACCTTTATTGGCGATCCTGCATAACCAACTAGCTTTCGATTTGCTGGTTCCAGCTTACTCCAAGAAAACCATCGATCATATGACCTTTTTGACAGCACTGAAACCTTCGCCCCCAAGTCAATAACAAGTGACAAACTGACACCAGCTAACTCGCAAACGCATTGGCGATACTCGAGTGTACTGGACTGACCACCAACAACATTGATTCGAACGGTCTCCAACTCTACCCCTTGCTCATTGCCACAATCAACTTCCTGGATCTGTGACTGTTTCTTTGACCTACAGCAACGTGCGTAGTGTCCTATTCTCCCACATTTTCTACAGGTCTGTGTTGATGCTGGGCATGTTGAACCCTTGTGAACCGAGAACCCACAGTTACCACATTTGCCGTCTCCTCTGCTACTCCAGCCGCTTTTACCTGGCCGTGTCTGTACTTGACGAATCCCACGTGACTCCTGTGCCAATTGACCCAAAGCTGTATTAGTTAAACCTCCTGGCACTGCATCCATTACGCTACCTGACACTGTCGCAATAGCTGCTGAATCCCTAGCCGCCTCTTCCATCCGTGATGCCAGTACAATTGCTTTGTCTAGAGTAAGATCTTCATCTTCTTCCAACAAGCGGTCTCTCACTTTACCACAAACCGTCTTTTCTATAAGTTGATCCCTAATCATTTCGTCATGCAACGGTCCAAACTTGCAAGTGGCTGCTAGCTGTCTCAGAGCAAACACATATTGCTTCACGGACTCTCCTTGATGTTGCTTTCTTTGTCGGAATTTGAATCTCTCGACCATAGAATTGAGTCTCGGTCCGAACAACGTCGCACACACATCACGTAACTGAACGTATGATTCCGTCTCTGTCTCCGTCGAAAGTATCCGCTGCCCTTCCAGTCCTAAGCAATGAGTCAAAAGGGCGCGTAGTCGAGGCTTGTTGTCTGCTTCGTCTTTGATTGCCGCGGCTGCCACGTAGGTGTCAAAAGCGGACAACCAATGCTTCCATGGCACCGCCGGTTCCCCCGGGTGTGGAAGGAAAGGAGGAGGCGGGTGAATGCCTGAAGTCGCCATCCTCGTCGCCAATATTGTCGTGTATTCACTCAATGTACTATTCAACACACGTTAACGGCCGCTACTCTAACACTGACTCAAACACCGGTTCAGTCATCCTTTATCTACCGCAAAACCCCAGTTCCCGTATGCTAGCAAGCATCTACAAACACTGTGACACAACAACGTTCTGCCGTAACAACAGTACGATGAGCACCAACATCAGCCCGTAGGTATAGTAGCCAGCGGTGATGACTATAACATTAGCCAAAAGAACGCCTCAGATCTACGTCTGAAGAGAGAAAATCACTCGAGATCAGGTGACCGAGATTATGTCCCGTGAGTCATCCGTCTTCTTCGTTGTCTGCGAGAGTACAGCGACGCCTCTGTTATCGGACACCATCAATCATCGGACAGCCGTGCAAGAAGTAAACGAAGTAAGACTGAGCTTTGCTAAAGCCCACAGTAAGAAGAATTAGTAGAGACTGTGATTCCAGACGCGGGACTTCCAATTGCAAAGGCTTGAAACGGTTATGCTAGGACGGTAAACGTGATCCTTCTCTGCGATCCCGTTCATCGGACACCACCATCATTCACCGGACAAGACCTCCCTCATGAAAACGCAGAGGCAATTCTGCAACTTCACACCTGAGATAGGATTATAGGTGACTAGCTAACACAACAACACTTCACCAGTCTACCAAACAACCATAGAATTTATGTTCGAACAGGTCCCGTATACTCTTACAGTGCGACCCGTACAACAGAGCTAGATCTCTCAAGTTCAACCACGCATACATACTCCTATCGTGGCAGAGCTTTGCCCTACATTGTAGCTCCAGTCGAACAGAAGCCCTCAGTATCTGACCGGCACACGGGCCCCAGTGCCCCAGTTGTTGTGACTCCCTCTTATGCCGCAAACTCAAGAAGGGGACACATACAAGACTTCTCACAGAAGTAATGCAACGTGTAAGTGCAAATACTCTGTACCAACTGCTTCCAGAGATACCAAGGGTTCTGCGCTAGAGGTATCTAACCAGTCACACAAACATGGATGTCGACGGTACGTACGTACGGCCTAGACTAGCTACGTACGTCAGTTACTGTGCTTGAATATTTCTAAGACATGTACAGTATGCGCAAACCGCTATTGCAACAAACTAGTACGATACGCAGTTGTAATTACAGCATGCAGATGCCCATAGCATAGGAGAGATATTGATCTGTGTGAGAGCAGGGAAAGCTGCCAGTTAGCACCCTGTGACAACAAGGAAGAGGCACTTCTTGACCATTGTGGCTTCACCTACATACACAGAGAGATCTGAGAACACTGCTAGTAGACATTTTGAACCATCTTCCTACACAACTTTAGTTAATTAATATTAAGTTACTATTTTCACGTAATTACTATGGTTTTACACAGTGTATACCACAATAGTGTACATGTATGTACTGCTTTCAAGTCACCATAGGTGTATTACGTATATTACTGCAGTGTACACATTACAAGGCTAAACATCTTCAAGTTAGAGCCTCTACACGTATGTTACACATATTGTCCGAACGATTGTCCACTAGATCGCGAAAACACATGCAATATCTAGATGGCGCGAAGCAGCACCGCCCTGACACCACAAGTCACGCCCAAATCTGGCTGCCATCTGTCATGAGTCCTGCTCGATACCCGTGATACGGTAGACTCCGTCGAGAGGATTGACTATCTGGGGAATGACGAAGGCGGGGAGAGACTGGCTCGAGTCTAAAGCTGGATTTACAATATGGGAACGCTTGAGCGTCGCGTCGCGTGCGTCTTGTCATGTTGTCTTGCGTGGGAGTGGCACGTATCGCGTCACACGCGTCGTATCATTCACAATACGATTTCAGCGCGCGGTAGACGTCGCTGCCTGAATTATTGAACTGACCACTCGCGCTTCGATTTTCTACTAGCACAACTCTGCCGGAACCCGAACTTGCTCAAACTCAATTTCTGCGCGTTCTCCCATGCACGCAGGTCTTTGTACATCTTGCAGATGATCATCCACAAGCAAGAACAGCTCCATACACAATCTAAAGACCGCTCAACGTCGAGTACAGCGCCGAAATCAATAACCATTGCTCACGGAAGCCACACGTGCATTTATAGTTGGCTGTGATTGGTCGAGATCAAGGTGCTACTTCCGACGCGACGTGAACAGCTTCCGGTTCGACGCTCAAACAGAATTTGGTTCTATTTGGACGCGTCGCGTCGCGTCGACCATTTACAATTTGAATTTGTACTACGCGACGTGACGCGACGCGACGCTCAAGCGTTTGCATATTGTAAATCCAGCCTAGGGCGCCTACAGATACCGTACAACTAGTATCAATCAATCTAGCTTACAAGTAAAGACAAAATGACTCAGGAAAAGTAGAAAACAAGGGGACGGTAAACACGAAAATAAACGAACGTGTACAAAACAGTCACGTGAATGATCATGTGACTCAGCGTTTTGAAGAATCGTTGATATCAGTGCGTAATGCGATAGCGTGCCACGTCATATCGTCTTGAGCTTACGAGTCGCATGATCTGCTAGACATGGCGTTGCCACGCGTTGAGGCGCGACAGTTGGAAATGTTTTTACCGAGAGTTAACGAGCACAACAGGTTGGAATTGGATCTTCTAGATGCACACTTGTTTGCATTTCCTGAAGAAATATGTGAGACGAGCGGACTGGAGGTATTGAAACTTTGTACAGACGACATACACTCTATACCCGAAGGCATTGCCAAACTGAGGAAACTAGAAGAAATTCATTTGCATACAAGTGATTACCACAATTCCAGAACTTCCTACTTCTCACCGCGGCTTACACCCATTGGTCTCCAGGAGGTCCCTACTGTTGTTTCTCTTCTTCCATGTCTCAAGGTTTTGTCTGTGTGTGGTAACCGTGGCAATCCATTGCTGTTTGATGAGCTAATGTCATGTCAACTGCCCAGTACTCTTGTGGAAGTGGAAATGGTGGAATGTGGTTTGGAACAAGCAACTTTGTCTATGATCTGCAACAATGTGAAACTGAGCAAAGTGAATTTAGCACGCAACTATCTGCGGTCCTTCAAATATTGCAACACAGAGATGATAAGAGAGGCAACAGTCTTGAATGATCTAGAAGAGCTGGATTTGTCACGGAACAGAAATCTTGAGACATTCTCATGTACAGGTCTTACCAAGTTGAAAAAGTTAAATTTGAGTTGGTGTAACATACGGCAGCTGCCAGCTGAATTGAATGATCTTCATGATCTAGAAGAGCTGGATTTGTCACAGAACGAAATTCTTCAGCCATTCTCATGTACAGGTCTTACCAAGTTGAAAAAGTTAAATTTGAGTAGGTGTAACATACAGCAGCTGCCAGCTGAATCGAATGATCTTCATGACCTAGAAGAGCTGAATGTGTCATTGAATGAAAATCTTCAGCCATTCTCATGTACAGGTCTTACCAAGTTGAAAAAGTTAGATTTGAGTAGGTGTAACATACAGCAGCTGCCAGCTGAATGGAATGATCTTCATGATCTAGAAGAGCTGGATTTGTCACGGAACAAAAATCTTCAGCCATTCTCATGTACAGGTCTTACCAAGTTGAAAAAGTTAGATTTGAGTAGGTGTAACATACAGCAGCTGCCAGCTGAATGGAATGATCTTCATGATCTAGAAGAGCTGGATTTGTCACGGAACGAAAATCTTCAGACATTCTCATGTACAGGTCTTACCAAGTTGAAAAAGTTAGATTTGATTGTGTGTAACATACAGCAGCTGCCAGCTGAATTGAATGATCTTCATGACCTAGAAGAGCTGAATGTGTCAGGGAACAGAAATCTTCAGCCATTCTCATGTACAGGTCTTACCAAGTTGAAAAAGTTAGATTTGAGTGTGTGTAACATACAGCAGCTGCCAGCTGAATGGAATGATCTTCATGATCTAGAAGAGCTGGATTTGTCATGGAACAAAAATCTTCAGATATTCTCATGTACAGGTCTTACCAAGTTGAAAAAGTTACATTTGAGTGGGTGTAACATACAGCAGCTGCCAGCTGAATTGAATGATCTTCATGATCTAGAAGAGCTGGATTTGACAGGGAATGAAAATCTTCAGCCATTCTCATGTACAGGTCTTACCAAGTTGAAAAAGTTAAATTTGAGTTTGTGTAACATACAGCAGCTGCCAGCTGAATTGAATGATCTTCTTGATCTAGAAGTGCTGGCTTTGTCAGAAATCAAACTAGAAGTATTTCCCACAGTTTCATGTTTGCAGTGGAAACATTTACGAACATTGAATTTATCTGGTAACATGAGATTGTTGTGTCTTCCCAGCAATGTATGGAATGGACTGAACTTGTGGAGATTGGATCTAAGCAATTGTGGTATAGAAAGTGTACCAAATACAGGTAAATAGTAATATGACTTGTGACTGTTATAACTAGAGAAAGATACCACTAATTTAGTCATGTACAATACTTTCTTGAGTGACATTCATTATATTATGCATTATTACTCTGAAACAAGTTTGCTTGTTTCTAATAACAAGAAAAATTTGTTCAATTTGTTTGTTGTCATAGTAGTAATTTACTCCTAAATGTCTGAATAAGTGGCTGTCTGTAAAGCCAGCCAGTGTGGTATATCAAACACAATACAACTTAAGTGTTGTTGACAAACAAAATTAGAGAGTTAAGTGTCTTTGTCCAAATTATTGTTTTTTCTTGTTTTGCACTGTTACTTTACCTAATTTGGCAAGGCTGTATTTGGCCAAATCTGCTTATTTGATGTCATATGGGGAAGATGTCAGAGAAGTTTTCGACAGGTGTGATCTGATAAGTACATGTATCATTTAATGGTTGATAGTTTGGGAGCAGGGATGGTTGGTTTTGGAATTAAGTACTGTCAACTTCATAACTAAAATTGTCTTGTTGAAGCCTCGCAAGCGCCTCTGTTTGACTAGGCGCTTGGGCTCTTAATCAAGCACAAAGGCTATAGATTTGTTTGATATACATTAATAAGCATCTCTGGCATTTACCATTTACGGTACTTATATTCTATGGTCTTGAAAGTTTGTCTGTGTGTTTGCCTTTCTTGTTCTTGTGGTCTTTAGATAATGTTCAACAGTTGTAGTGTTCAAACAATTTTGATGTTACATTGTCATTTGTCCAGCATGTGTGTTCAAAGTGTCGTTTATGAAAGCGATAATTATTTGTTTAATCAAGTATAGTATTTATAACATATGTTATCTTAAACTTTTGTAAGGTCACATTCTTATCAGCCAATCAGCTTAATTAACAGGCGTAAATAGGCTAGTTAACTTTCACTTGTTTGGCTGTAATTGTTGGAGTGTGAGTTATATCAATAAGAGTGAGAGGTGACGGGCAGTTACAATTGTGTATAAATGTGATGAAGTATGGTGTTGTATAGGCAAAGCAAAGGCTAATTTTTGAGGGAAGCCCGAGTAGTGGAGGGGAGTATTGTGGTATTGTCGATCCTGCCATGTTCTAAGTGTTTTGTTGCATGTTGTCTTGCATGTTGCCTCTCTCTTGCCACATTCTATATATTAACAAACACTTGAGCCATTACAATACAGAGGTTTTAGGTGTATTCACCTGTAAATAGACTGTTGCTATGTGTATTGACCCGTTGCTATGTGTATTGACCCATTGCTATGTGTAATACCTGGATGCTCTAAAAATAATCCTAGCAACAGTATGAATACACTTGACAACATGCAATGAAATAGGTTTATAGATGATTTGTCATTGTTTGCTAATCAATAAGTAACTTACTAATAAATTAGTTGCATTTCACATTGTCGATTGCACTTGTACAATAAAATCTGTAACCATTTTAGTTATCATTAACTTATTTACGTTTGTAAGGTTAAACTAGAGTGTTGGATGATTTCGTCTTAATTATGGATGGTAAGTGTGGCATGCACGTAGTTGGTAAGTTTGCTGCTTTGTGATGTGAATATGATAAATGTTGTGTTTAGTAGACTAACAGATAAGAGTTTATAGCATAATAGATAATGGAGTAAAACAGAGGTGAAGTGTGTTATCAAGATGATAAGACAGAATGCCTAATGAATGAAGTGATTGAAACTTACTTGTATTTGTTTCTTTGTAAAATGATTATTGGGTTTCAGTCTACACCATATGTACTTGTTTACTCAATGTTTTGTTTTGCTTAACAAATGTTGTCATATGTACTTGTAGAAGTCACAATTAAAGAAGTCAACATATCAGGAACTTCAGTCACTCATCTTCCTAAGGAATTTGTCTTTAGCTCCAAACTTAAGGAATTGAAAGTGGATGGATGCCCATTAGTGTTTCCACCCATTGAAGTGTGCAACAGAGGCATTGATTCTATAAGAGAATATTTCCGTGACCTGGATAAGGTGGGTGGAGTGCGACGTGGCAGAATAAAGATTCTAGTGATGGGAACTACAATGGCAGGAAAAACAAGCTTTGTTGAAGCACTGGAGAGTGGTAAACCATTTCTGGCAGAACCCGATGAGAGAACTATAGGGGTAGTAGAAAAAGTGATGAAGCTGGATGATAAAATAGAATGCAAACTCCTTGACAGTGGTGGCCATAGAGCGTACATGCTAACTAACCAGCTGTTCATCAGTGACAATTCATTGGTATTGATTGTTGTTGACAGCAATCAGTATAAGTTTACTCAACAATGTTTTCGACAAAATATTGCAGATTTCCTGCAAGTTGTGTATGACCGAAACAGCAGAGCTCACATTGCTATTGTTGTGAGTAAAGTTGATCTGATGGTCGACATGTCAAGAGAAGAAATGAGTAGAAAGTGGAGTGAACATCTGGACACTTGTCTACGTCAATTCTTGAAGATCAGACGAGCTGAGATTGATCGAATGAAAGAAATCGTTGCAGCTGGTGATTCTCCAAAGAACAAATACGTATCAGAACGTCTTCACTTTTTTGACTTTCAGCGAATAAGTGTTGACAAAAATGTGCTATTGACGAGTGCCTCGACACATGAGGGAATGGTCAGTGTGAAGAATCGTTTACGAGAACTGTGTGGTAATGCAAAGCTGCTGCCTTCATTGCACACAGAGTTGCCGTCATCATGGGTGACTGTAGAAGACGAGTTGATTAAACCACAACCTCACACGTTTGTCCCCATTACAGATGTCTCTTATGCAATGCAACTGTGTGTAGAACACGGACTGACAGAAGAAAGCTGTCGTGAGTTGCTAAACTATCTGAACCAGGTAGGAAGCATTCTGTATTACTCTCATCACCCGACTTTAGCAGAAGTTCTGTTTCCTGTACCACCATTTGTGGTCAGTTTACTGAAAGCTGTTTTCAGACATGATCACGAATCTTTAAAATATGACGATCGGTTTAGTGGGGTAAATATAGGTTCTCAGAAGTTTAAGGAGATGAGAAATGATCTTGTTTTTAATGGCATTGCTAGGATATCTATGCTGCTGGCACTGTGGAGTGAGTTCCATCTTACTGCAGATCGTCATGTTGACGTGTTTATTAAGCTTTTTCTTGCTCTCGACTTTGGTTATCTAACTGGCTCATCAGATGTAGTTCAGGAACTGGCACACCCTCTGGGAAGACGTCAGATCACTTTAACTCCGCCAAGTAGCACCAACCCGACATCAGATTTATCTGGTCACACAATAGAACAAAATCGTCATCAAGAGCAAACAGACTGTTGCAAAGAAATGATTTCTAAGCTAAAACAACATAATGTTGGCTTGTTGTTGCCATGGTTACTCAATGATGAGAAACCAGAGGATGTTAATGACCTTTGGCCTCTAGATATACCACATGGAGTCATGCAAGTTGCTGTTGAATACTCATTTGCATATGATTGTCCATTGGGTGTGTTTGAACGACTGTCTGCTCGTTGCCATCGTCACTCCAATTTTATTTGTCACTGGAGCAGTGGACTGCTGATGTGTTATGGTGCAGTGACTTTGCTTATCAATTGCAGCAAGAATACTTCACCTGGCTCTATATGTCTCAGTGGTAGAGTAGTCAAGTCACATTACAGTGTTGGCAGATTGTGGCATGTTCTTCTTCGTTGTGTGTCAGACATGGAGGATCTCCTCCAGTCTGTTCCTGGTGTTCTCCCTGATAGATTCATCTACAGTGGAAGTTCTTCTAGCACAAGTAGAAAGTCTCTCCTCAGACGACCTAAGCAGTTTGTGCCAAATGAATCGTGGGGAACATTTGCTGTAGATGCTGTAGCAGGAAAATACAGTGCAGAGATGTCCAAACACATCCAAGCAGTACAACAGGGTAAACAACAAACACGAATCCTGTCTTCACATAGAATGTGTTTATGTGTAGTTTTGTATTTATTTAGTGTGTCCAAGTGTAAAGAAAGGTATTTCTTTATGTCACGTTTTGTCTTCGGAAAGTGCAACTCCAGTGGATCGATTGGATCTCCACCAGATAGCAGCAGATGTTGGAGAGTTCTGGCCTAACCTAACAAGTATCATATTTGGTTCTGACCAGTCTATGTTATCAAAGCTACAGCAGAACATTTCTGACTCCAGTTTTGTCCAGCCACCAGCATTCCGCATATTAAGTGAGTGGTTAGAGTCACGAGACAACCAATTGATGGTATGTGAATTGTATGATGCTCTACTTGTTGCTCGCATTCCATCTGAACCTCAAAAGCATTTGAGTTACTTGATGTTGCCTGATGCAGCATCTGAGAAGACGACTCCACCTGGTGACTCTGACAGGGTCACTCCACTCATCAAAGAAATAGTAGCTGAAAACGTTGGCCATCGCTGGCATGAACTAGGTATATACCTTGCTGTTTCAGAAGGAGTCCTAAGGGAGTGTGAACGACAAATTTACACATACAAAGAGAAATTACATAAAGTTTTGTCAGCCTGGACAGGTGAAACCCAACATGCTACAGTTCAGCAGTTGTTGGTCGCTTGTGATAATTCTGGAGTGGGAGGAATAGTCAGGAGAGAGATTAAGTCTAAGCTTGGCACAAACTGATTGGAACTTGAATCATACAGAGTGATAATCGTATCCATAACAATTGTTGTTTGCTCTGAAATAAAGAAGTAATTATCTATATGTGGACGGGAAAAGGGAAATAAGAAAAACAAGACAACACACTGCTTGCTGCGAACCAACATCCTTATCGTTGTGTGCAGCTACAATATATGTAGAAGATTATCATCCAGAAGAAAATATCATCAGAAAGTAAGAAAATTTTGATGACAGTGGATTGTTTGTGAACAAGATGGTTATTGATAGGATGACACAACTGATTGAAATTACACACAAAGCAATGATGTAACTGCCCGAGAACAAGGTAACATTATTGAGTTGGATGACATACTGTTGGTGCATCTGTTGAGTTCAAATGTGTATGCATGAGTATGAGTGGAAAGAAACAATTGTAGAGCAACACAAATAGACAGACACATAAAAAACAGAGACATACAACTGAGCACAAAACAGTCACAAGATAGTTAGAACATAAATCGACCACTTAAGTGTCTCTTGACTCACATATTATTCAGTATATCAAATACACACCAATGAGACGTTGATTGTGTCTGTAGGTTCACTTCAACTTGATCATCTCTGATATTTCATCATTGACTGGATGTGGCAGGATGTCAAGCAGCCACCAATACGTTCATTTATGTCGACTTGTACAGCATGATATCACACCACGAGGGAAGGACAGACACACAAACCTCGGCCTCTTCTTACAAGATGAACACTCATTATAATGGAAGTTATTGTACAAATAGTGTATATAGAAGATACAGTAAAGACAAAACTTTAGTTGTTTTGTACTGAACTGCTGATAGCTATTTGAAATTGAATCTCAGCTTCACCAGATAACGCATCTTGACCTACAAGAAAACATCGTGTCACCCTCGTCTATTTGCATTTAATGTTTCTAATTATTTATGTATTTAATTAATTAATTATTTATATATTTAAATTATTAATTATTAATTTAAATAATTAATTATATTATAGGTATTAGTTACTAATAATCATTATTTGTTTTATTGATAGATGGAGTTATGTATTACATTCGTGCATCTTACCTGCTTCACATCATAGATGACATACTCTACGACGAAAATACAAATGTTAGTCTCTTGTCCATGGCTGAAAGGTGCGTAGGACGGTTGACTCACCGTTGTAGTTGAGTGTGTAGCAGTGTGGGTATGTACTTTGGTATCACAAGTTGGACCGAGAGGAACGACACAACCATCAGACCTGCACAAATATAAATTTGTATGTATGTGTGTCTGTCTGTGTCTGTCTATCTGTGCTATCTGTCTGTCTGTCTATCTGTTTGTCCATCTATCTGTCTGTCTATCTGTCCATCTGTCTGTCCATCTATCTGTCTGTCTATCTGTCCATCTATCTGTCTGTAAGTCTATCTATCTGTCTGCCTATCTATCTGTCCATCCATCTGTCTCAATCTGTTCAATCTGTCTCCTCACATTGTGTGTATATTCCCTGCATCAGGTGCAATCCTTCCTTTCCCCATAACACTCTGCTTTCCATGCGGCAGCTAATCTGCATCATAATCTGCAGCTAACAAATCATTCGTTGTCCCCAATGATACCTACACCACACAGCCATCAATCACACCAACAATCTACAAACAACGACGAGGCTAAACGAACATCACAGAGTAGAAGAAGACCGACGTTTTTCGAGCGAGTAGCAAAACAATAGTTCACACTCTTTGAACAGATATCAGCAAAATAGACACCTTTTCCAAACTAAAACAAAAACATACAAAAATCACACATTAAAATATTATAAACAGGTGATGTAATACCATGTAGCCTGTCACTGGTCTCTCTCTCTCTCCCTCTCCCCCTCCCTCCCTCCCTCCCTCCCTCCCTCCCTCCCTCCCTCCCTCCCTCCCTCCCTCCCTCTCTCCCTCCCTCCCTCCCTCCCTCCCTCCCTCTCTCTCTCTCTCTCTCTCTCTCGCTCTCTACATGTCTCACTGTTGCTGCCCTTTTGTTGCATGGCACCTCATGCATGGCTTAAGGTAGACTACTACAGGGCCATAGCCAGCAGTTTGGAAGTGGTCCAGTTGAAAATTAGCAAACAATCACAGATCGACGCGCATGTGCATGCAGACTAACACAAAAGATAATTTTTTCTTATGTTACATAGTAATGTAGTGACAGAATGCAACGTCTTGAGCGTCATCGATGTCGTAGTGAAAGGCGGCCAGTTATAAAACCATTCATTGGGTTTTTGCAGAGTACGATGTAGCACAGGGTTAATTCTTAGACTCCCAGAAGGGTCTCGTAGAAAACAAAAAGTTCACAGAGTGATGAGGCATTAGAAAGAGATAACAGAAGCAACACCATCTGGTTCCACTTACTATCTGCTATTCTAAAACTAGAATGAACATGTCTACGAGCTGTATACGTTCTGATCTGCAAGCTGCAGGCACTTGTTAGGAGGCTGTCTCAGAGTGATTAAATATAATTATTTAATCAACTACCGGCCTATTCAAAAGTTGCCGGGAATGATCAGTGGGTGAAAGTACAAATATTAAAGACTGGTCCGGTTGAAACCGGACTAACCGGACTAACCGAAAACGTCCCTGTACTAGTAGTTGCCATTCATGGACAGATTGACAGTATCCTAGGAATGTGCTCTAGCCAAACTCATTTGCATGTGTAAGTTCAAACGTTTCAAGAAAATGTAAGAACAAGAAACTGTCTGTCCGGAAGACATAAGCTTGTAACTACAGTTTGTCCGGCTGGTCACAAAGTCTTATTGCCATGAGGCCTGTATGGCTATCTCAATATATAATCACCAAGTGACTGTAAATGTAATCATGCAAACCAAATTTAAACATAAACACTACAAACAGCTTGCAAACAAAAAGACAAACAAATACATGTATAAACTGACTGACAAACAGACAGACAGACAGTCAGACAGACAGACAGACAGACAGACACAATTTATGGATCATTGGCGGAAAAGGTTCAGCATTTAATTACAGCGATGCAATGCTAGCGTAATCCAACGCAAGATGTCATCCTTGGGTTGCAGTGTCCACACAAAAACAAGCCGCTTTCATCTCCAATAATTAGTGTTGTAATAACTGGACCCTCTTTGGGTTCTTTAGTAGTTAGAAAATGTAATTTTTAGTTCTCAGTTGGTTCAGTAGTTGATATCTGTAGTCTTTATGTGATTCTGTATAATTTGACTCGTAGTTACATATTGTATGTTGCTAGATTCATGTTTCAAATATATGTATTGGACAGACAGACAGACAAACAGACAGACAGACAGACAGAGAAAGACAGACAGACAGACAGTGAAAGACATACATCTTTTTTACAAGGACCCTTAGGGCCCAGGTTCGATACTGCAATGACTATACTTGCTATACTCTAAACTTTCTATACTTGCTATACTCTACACTTTCAGCAGTCACACTATCATGTCACTAGGTACGTCATACTTGCTGTACTTCATACTTCATGCTTCAAACTTGCTGGACAGAACTGACACTCCGGAGAGAGAGGCAAGTGTATGTTAGTTCCTTGCCCAAGGGAACTTATGTATGTGGCCCTTCCGCACTCGAACTCTGACCCAAAGGTCCCGGATGTTGCCAATCTCCAAATGCACACTCTAACCAATTGAGCCACATACATACATACATACAGACAGACAGACAGACAGACACACAGAGAGAAAGACAAAGACAGACAGAAAGTCAGACAGACAGACAGACAGAGAAAGACAGACAGACAGACAGAGAAAGACATACATACATACATGAGAGACCCTTTATTATGGTTACAAACCTAAGGGGAGCAACTACAGCTATGCCTAAGCTGCACTCTTACAGCTGCGCACAATAACAGCTAGTAGCTAAGCTCAAGTTATCCAAACGTGACTATAATATAAGCATTACAATTTAAAACCACGAGTCACTGTTCCTTCTTGACCAGATGGCGTAGGAAGAGCAGATTACTTTACGACGTATAGAATCGAAAAGAGACGACGATTCATGACCCTTGGTACTTGTCCAGTCATTGATGAAAGTGAAAAAAGAGTCAGAAACAACGCCTCTAGAACCGACTTCTACTGTCACAAGCGAAACATGATAGCCTGCATCTTGGATGTTGTAAACGAGATCTCTGTATTTGGTGCTTTTCCTGTGTGCCGCTGCAGTCATTAGTTCGTCAAAAGGTACAGTAAGTTCCATTAGTACTATGCGCTTTTCCTCTTTGTTAAAGATACATATATCAGGACGGAGAGTGGAGAAGAAGGTCCGAAGCAAGAACCCGTAGCAGCAGTTCTGAAGATCGCATTCAAGCTCAAAATTGGGCAAGAGGTGCTGGTCTAGAAAGTCTCTAATAAGAGAGAGCACTTCATTGTGCCGCCAAGTGAACCGACCCTGATTTAGAGCAATTGGGCAGTGGTTAAGAACGTGAAGCAACGTCTGCCTACCTGAACAAAGGGGACAACGATCAGTAGCGGATTTCCTCCATCGAAACAAATTAGCGTTGTGAGGTAAGGTGTCTACGATGGCATTGACTGACCATTTGAAAATCGCATCAGGAAGATGACCTATCACTCTTGACCAGCCCTGTTGTTGGTCGAAATCAGACCTAAAGAAGGATCCTTGGACAGTCCTTTGCTGAAGAGTGTCAAGGTCAACGTTCTCCACTTGTTGCAGTATAGAGCGTTCAATATCTTTGAGGGACGAGTCCACAGCAAATTTAGCAGCAACAAATTTGCGGTTCTTTATCTGCAATTGGTGATGGCTTTCACAAACTGCTAACTGCCTGACCACACAGTCGCCGGAATCCAGCAAGCGGCGCAATTTGCAGCTGACCAATGTCATGAGCTTGGTTGAAGGCTTGGGAAGACCTAGACCACAATCTTTGACAGACAGAAACAAGATGGATGGGTTAGCCGGTTTTGCTAGTCCAGACCACTGTTTCAGGAAACGCGTTACTAGGCTATCCACATGTCGTTCTACCCAGGAGATGGAAAGGTCAAGTAAACCCAGCAGCCACGACATGCTCGGGCAGACGTACAAACGGTAGATTTTAAGCTTCTGCTGTCTTCTGATCTTCAGGGAGTCGACTGTTTTACACAGATATTCAAGTCGCTCGACGACGGTTTTTTTTACGACGTTGTCAGATAGCCGTATGTCGAAAGGTAGGCCCAAAAATTTGAAGACAGATGAGCCTATGAAAGGCACCGTTTGATTACCGATGACAAGAGAGGGGTTGAACACATACGGAAGTTTCCGACTAGACAAGGCCAGGCTTCGACATTTGGCCACATTGACTTTCATATGAGCCCAACGAAAGAAGAAGTCACTTATCCGACACAAGTATTGACAAGATGAAACACTATTTGTAATAAGGCAGGTGTCATCAGCATACTGTGTAAGAATAAGGTTACAATTTGCATAGGAAAAAGTGTAGGCCAGAGATTTGAAAGACGGTTGAGTAACAGTGTCAACGTACAGATTCATTACCATATTGAAAATGGTAACAGAGAGAGGGTCGCCTTGAAACACACCTTTTTGAAACTGAATCAGATCAGTGCACCACTGAGGTGATTGAACAAAAATTGCAAGTCTGTGGTACAAGTCCTTGACAATCCGTTGAAACTGGATAGGAAGGTGATAATGATCCATAGCGTAATGAATCAAATCGTGGTGGACATTGCCGTAGGCGTTTTCAAGATCAATCCAAATGGCACACAAATTGCGCTGGTTGCTTTTGGCATCTTGCAGTGCTCGCCACAATTTGAATTGGTGCTCACTACACCCAGGTATTCCAGGTAAGAACGCTTTCTGCAGATCACTGTTGATGTAACTGTTTGTCATTAGATATGACTCCAGTCTTCGCTTCAAGATGGAGGTGTACAATTTGGATACACAAGAAGTCAACGCAATTGGCCGATATTTCCCTGGATTTCTGGGATCGTCGACAGTACTTGACTTTGGTATAAGCTTCACAACACCGATTTTCCACCGATCAGGCACGCAGCAATTCTTGTGACAATCTTGGAAGAGACTGAGCAGTGCAGTATGCAGAGATGGACATTTCTTGAATATGACATATGGAATTCGGTCAATTGGCGATGCAGCTGATGCAGTCCTAGACTTTCTGATTACCTGTGTGACTTCTTGAATAGATATAGTAGAGACATCAAAGTCACTAGAAGGATATGGAGCCTCCGGAAGAAAGTCGGGAGAGAAGAATCGATGAGGCGATGATGAATAGCAATGTTGAAAATGAGCAGAAGTGCTGTGAACATCAGGAAACAACTTGGTTGACTTCAGTTTGGTTTGAAAGACTGATGACACAAAATGCCAAAAATCTTTATCACAATGAGACTTGGCATCTAGGGAATGTCTATGATCGTCATGACTTAATTTCAACTTGCGCAAACGATTGTGTTGACGAACTAAGTGGAACCATTTCTTGGACAGTGACTTCATCTCGTCACAGGCGCTTCCTGACGACAAGGCTGCACGATACCGTCTCCTACATTCTTTCTTCTGTCGGCGAAGACTAGACAGAGATTTGATTAACTTCGGGAGTCGCTGACTATGTTTAGAATGACACTTGACTGTTGCCTGAGAACCATACACTTCAGTGACAGAACTGTAAATGACATACATACATACATACATACATACATACATACATACATACATACATACAGACAGACACACACACACACACACACACACACACACACACACACACACACACACACACACACACACACACACACACACACACACACACACCAACAATAATAAATTCTAATCTCCAACGTTATTTACGTGTCGATCCGCCAATAGTGACAAGTTCATCTTAGCCTTTCCTTGTCCTGTTGTTCAGTAGTTGGTAGCCTCGTCATCCTACACACTGTCACACACAACGACTTGAACGTGTCGACGTCTCTTCGTATACCCAGCGGCTACTACTCTACACAATGTGTGTGATATCCTTTGTCAGTTTGCCTGCAGAAAAACAATAAAATCAATGTAAACGTTATATGAGTCAAAGACTACAGTAATTGACTGTTTGGTAACCTAGCTCCTAGCAGGATAGGGCCTTGCCATTCTTTCAGTTGTATTTCAACAACCCGAACAGCCTCCTTACCTTGCAGATGCGACAGATCAAAGGACTCCGAGGCAACCCAGCTTCATTTTGTGTTTTTGCCAGAGCTTTTCTTACCTTAGGAGCTTTGCGTTTGGCATGCAAATCGTTTTTGTTTTATATGGAAAACAAGAGAAATCGATCAGGAAAGCACAGCTCTCGTCGTAAGAAGTTTGCAAAAGTTAGTAATTGTAGCAATCAAATTATTAGAGTGTTTGGTGTGATGTGTGGTCACGTGGTTGGTTGTGTGTACAGGTTGAGACGTTATTATTAAGTAGGAAGCAACAGTGTCGTCAGTTGTGGGATGTTTTCAGTGAACGTGTTCAGACCTGCCAACCTAGCTGAATCAAAATGCGTGAGTTTGCAGGAAAAATGCGGAAGAATGCGGGGTCTAACAATTTTTTGACACGCTAACAATAGCATTAATATCAATAAATTTTATTTTGTAATAAGTGTTAAATATATATTATATAAATAGTACACTTAAAATAAGCAAAGTGCAACAAACTATACACAGAACTTGTACGTACTACTGTCTGTTAGTAAATATATTAAAGCCTAGGCTAACTAGAAGAACGAGGTATGTACACATTGTCGCTGCTAGTTGGGATGTTCTAGATTCCATTGTTTTGTGGCCTTCTTAGCTAGACAACTCTAGACAACTTCTTGGTAGTCTGGGATAGCTAGCCCCTCCCCTTTCCACTTCCGGACAGTTTGCCTGACCGACTTCTCCTTCTATGTCAATATTAATATTGTGACCCGGAGACTCTGATTGTGACCAAGTATGTATGAAAGAGCCAGATGGAGAGAGGGGCTGCACATAGACATTGATATCCAGATCACATGATCAGTAACTTCGTTAATTATTAAGGGTAAGTGTATGGTTACACAGAACAGGCACGCCCACCAATGGTCAGAATGCGGGAGATTTGATGCCAAATGCGGGTAGGCGAGAGAAGGGTCCCAAATGCGGGAGTCTCCTGCTCAATGCGGGAGAGTTGGCAGCTCTGCGTGTTGGGAGCGCTAGCCGGATAGCACCAGTGGATCTTGATGAACTGGAATTGAATGGTGGACAAACAAGATACACACAAACTGAAAACGTGGAAAGACAGACAGACAGACAGACAGACAGAGAAGCCGCATGAATGAGAGAAATGGTAATATTGCAGAAATATGGAAAGGAAGTAGACATATTTAGAAATGGCTCAAACTGAACACCTCTTGTGTTTGACCGTTATGGGGATGGGGTGAGCATGCCATCAAGTTTTATCACCTGTCTGTACTGTCTGTGGATGAATACGGCTGCAAGAACAGCACGGAATTCAAATTTTTCTGTTGCTCTTCAGTGATGTGTAACGCCCAGGTGCTGTCAAGAAAACTGTGTAGACTTGCTACAACTAGTAAATTAGATTTAGACTCTTACAAACAATTGGTAGTTCATTAGTGGCTTTGCTGTTTGCGACCTTACGTCACTGGACAGTATTTAGCCTGTACTAGCAGTTGTAATATGCAAATATATGACAGACAGACAGACAGACAGACAGACAGACAGACAGACATGTCTTCCTCTACCCATATTGTCTACTCCTCTGTATCAACATTGTCATCATGGATTGTACGCATCTTTACCTTGCGTCAGCGCTAGGCGTCTTCTATGGTGGCCATGCACGTTGTGATGTCCATCCATGTTATCCGGGAGACAGACAGACAGTGTTCAGTGTTTTGTTTTTTAGTTGTCACTGTAATGTAGTGTATCGTGCTTTGCTTAATTTGATTTAGCCTGTAATAGTTCTGATTTATGAAAATATAATACCATTGACAGACAGACAGACAGACAGACAGACAAAAAATACAGACAGACAACAGAGCCACAGTACAGGTTTGTCAATAGTGACAAGAGGTCGGACATCCTTTTTTTGACTCAGATTCAGATGCAGACATTGAATTAGATGTGTCGTTGGCTCATCTATGGTCCTTGGACTCAGTGAAGGCAGCCTCCAGAGAAGAAGGAGTATAGCCGCAATGAAACAGGAGGAGAAGAAAGAGGCAAAGTATAATTCTGAGCTACTGCCAGAGGGTCCTGCCCATTCGTCATTCCTCCTGTTTTCGAACATTTTGGCCGTTGCAGTGAACTGAACAAGCAGTTAGATATTTGAACAAGCTGGCAAAGAGTGCAAGATATGATGAAGGAAGACAAAATGAGACCGACGTCAAGACCGAATGGTAATCAATTATTTCAGTGACTCTACAACGTTGCAATGCAAAAGTCGTCTCAGACAAACTCATTAGCATAGCAATCAGATGAGAACATTGAAATGTAGCTTGCTCAGTGTAATTTTGTATGCTTCAAGACCGTGATGGTCTTGTTGTGTTAGTATTAGGTTGTTCATGATGTAAACGTTTGACTTAAATGGAAAATTATGTATTGAGACAGACAAACATCCAGACAGACATACAGACAGACAGATAGACAGACTGACAGACAGACAGACAGACAGACAGACAGATGGATCGACAGACAGACATACAAAATGTGAGCTGTTTTGTAATGGTCTTCAAATCAGTCCTACCACTGACAAGGCCATTCAAATTGCTTCTGATGGAATGCTCATTTTGGGAATCCCAATTGGTTAACATCATTACGTCTCAGCTAGTGTCTTGTTTGGACATTCAAAATTAGGGCAAATTCTTTGCAATGAGTTAGTATCTTTGAATGACCCCCAATCCGGAATGCTGCTTATACACTATTGTCATGTGCCTTGCATTAATCACTTTGCAAGGTCACTTTGTCTCACCCTTTTGGAATCTGCTGTACACCACGATAGACTGGCAAAGGAAACATTCTCACAAATCGTCTGTTACCGTGACATAGGGGAGACTCGATGGCTTCAAGCTATGGCCTGCCAGTCAGAAATGGAGAGTTTGGAATGACACCAGTGTGGTCAACCTGCCACATTGGATTTGTTTCTAGCTGGGCCCACTCATTAGTTTGCCTTCCTCATTCATTTGGAGATCTCATGGATCTAGTTAACAACATCAGTTCAAGCCAAAGTTTGGATAACACTGGATCCATCAGTTCTCCGCTACTTCAGGCTATGCCCGGCGACAAAAGCCTACACAATCTTATCAGCAACCCAAAGAAGTTACAACACAAATTGAATCTGGAACGAATTGAGAGAATTGTGTCTTCCATGTTTGCAAGCCCAGAGTCTCAACGCACTGCTGCAAGGTTCCGATCACTCCAAGGGTTGGGGTCAGGGGCAGTGGCAGGGGCAGGGGCAGGGGCAGACCGGCCAGGGCAGGGGCATGGCTTGACTCCATATTTCTCACACGGCAAAGTTTACGTTAAAACCCTGCAATTTCTGCATTGCAACTCACTTGAAGTTGAGTGATGCTATGCCTTTTGGATGCATTGATGCTATACCTGTGAATGTGGCAATGGCATTGCAGAACATGCATGGCTGCCAAGCATCTCTTGACGTGCAAAACTGGTGGGGGCGGTCTAGACCTATGAAACATTGGCCAGTGTTTAGGGCGACTGCCTAACACAGCTAAAGATGAATCATCACAGAGAACCAAGAAATCACTACACCTATAGTGATAATCAACCAGACATTATTGCATTAATTTTCAACAGTCAATCTGGCTGCGATATCAAACTTGACATTTCTGTGGCCCTTCCATGTGCACAACACGTCATCATCTCTCTGGCAGCAGTGGAAGATGGTGCAGCTGCGGGTGTAAGGGAGACCCAGAAATCATATTGAAGTATATGCCAACGAGTTGGATGTGTGAGGTCATCCCTCTGACTGCATTGCACTGGTGTTTAAACACTTTGGTCGTTGGGGCCAAGATGCAATGGAATTTTTTACACCAACTGTCCCTGCAGTCTGTAGATGAAAATGGAAAGAGGAATAGCAGGGAGTTCAAGTGGTTTTGGTGAAGCTATCTATTCATTGCCTTACAAAGATGCAATGCCAGCGTTATAGGCAGGAAACTGACAAGACTGGCAAAGTTAGAAGACGTTCATTGTGGCAGTTATTCGTTGCTAGTTAAGTAACTTTACATCGTAGTGTGCCGCCCTTTTGGGTATGATTGCCAATAGCCTGTATTAGCATTGATTTATTAGATACGTGTATGGACAGACAAACAGACAGACAGACAGACAGACAGACAGATAGACAGACAGACAGGCAGGCAAGCAGGCAGGCAGACAGACAGACAGACAAATGTAGTTTTTGCAGTGTAATTTGGTATGCTTTAAGACCATAATGGTCTTGTTGTGTTAGGTTGCTCATGATGTAAACATTTGATTTAAATGGAAAATATATGTATTGAGACAGGCAGACAGGCAGGATAAGTTTATTGTCAACAATCTTCACTACTAAAACAAAATGTTCTATCTATAGTCCAAGACTATCGGTAATGTGTACAACACTGAATGTCTCTATCTATTCTCAAAACATTGTTAATATAAAGGTAGACAGACAGACAGACAGACAGACAGAATCAAGTTTATTGTCAACAATCTTCACTACTACAAACAGTTATTGTTAAAATGAAATGTTCTACTTGTAGTCCGAGACTATTGCTAATGAGTAAAACACTGAATGTCTCTATCTACTCCCAAAACACTGTCATCTCCTAATGAGCGCACAGAAAGCCTTGTCAGCTTCCGCAAAATCACTCTGCTGTTGCATTTTTGAAGAGTAATAGACAGTCTTTTCCTCCAGAAGGTTTTAAACTCTACCGCAATTCTTCTTCCATCAAAGCCTCTCGCCTTCTTCCCCAGTTCATTCATCAGCTCGTCAGCCTTTAATGACAGACAGACAGACAGACAGACAGGTAGGCAGACAGAGAGACAAACAAACAGACGGATATAATGTGCTTTACTGTACAGCCCTATCTATATTGGGCTGGTTTCTGTAGTTTTCATAGTTTGATAGAGGACTTCAGTTCATGTGCGATTGGGACAGTAGACTTGCTAAGTTGTGTTGTATGTATAGATTTCAATGTTGAAAATATATGTATTGGACAGACAGACAGACATGCATACAGACAGACAGACAGACAGACAGACAGACAGACAGTTATGATGAGTAATTCTCTAAAGTTTCAGACCTTGTTGTTATTGTAGTAGAAAATGACAGATTTGTTTTAGGCGTTTTAGAATTTGTAGAGGTTTTAGCAGCCTCTTCGTACACTCTATCTTCGGTGTACGAATAAAGACAGACAGACCAATAGACATACTGAGATGCAGCGCAATCTTTTTTGTTGTTTCCAACTTGTATGTTTGTATTGCACATGTTTTGATTCAATACAACATGATATGCAAGACGTTGTTAACAAGTGATCAAAGCATGTGGTAATTAATACAACCATAATCAAACTGTGAAATGAACAGATAGAATGCAACATACAGCAAACACACAGTGACAAGTCAATTAACAGACAGAATGAATCATGACTCTCACAAACAACAGCCACAATGACATAGAAACCTGTTGTGCAAGATGGTCGGTACTGAGATGTTTGCACGCATACTCGAATATCATGCATTGCATTTGGTTTATTTTATTTACTTGTTCAATTTATAGAAACAGACTGGAGGGTTTAGTCACACAGGAAAGAGTGACGATTACTTCAATATATTGCAAAAGGTGTTCATCATTTGTGTGGTTGTGTTGGTATATAATGATGTTGTTGATGTGTTTATCTGTTGGAGATTGGTCTGATATTTCTAGATTATTAGACTCTAGCAGAAAGGGTTGTCCATTTATTTTAATCGTTACAGCATCTGCTGTACGAGCAGTGGAGCTTATAAAGTAGGCAATGTTTACGCGCGCACACACACGCACACACACACACACACACACACACACACACACACACACACACACACACACACACACACACACACACACACACACACACACACACCTTGAAGAACCTTGAAGCCGCTCATGTTGCAAAGCAAATGACAGCGGTGTTCTGAGTGAATACCCAAAATCAATAGCAATACAAACAGTGGAAATTAATGACCACAGAAACGTTCATGTCTAGTTAGATCTCCTTGTCTATGAAAGCTTCCCCCACAAGTACATTGAAAATTACTTGGTTGAGACTGGTCATTGGCTGGACATTCATTTCTCTGCCTGGTCTTCGACACTCTCTCCATACCTTCACAACAAAGCTTGAACCAGTCGTCCGTCTTGGCACAACTCATACCACCTATTTCCCATGCCAATAGCTTCTATGTTTGATTTAGCAACATCTCTCCACCTTTTTTCATGCCATGACATAGTCTCTTTTCCTCAACTCTCCAAATAGCATTCTCTTCAGCAGTCTCTCTTCATCCACATGTCCGAGCCATTTGAGTTGCTGTTCCATAATGAGGTCAGATGTGGTTTCCTGCATGCCAAATGTTGATGCCAAACGCCTGGTTGATATTTTCTTCTTCCACTGCTGGTATCTTGTTACGCCTAAGATAGTTCTCACACAACGATTGTGGAATGAGTTCAAGCATTTTACTCGTGGGGCTTTCAGTGTCCAGGTCTCTGTCCCATATAGCAGGACCAACAAAGTACTGCTCGATAGACGTGTCTCTTTGTTTCTACAGAAAGGTTTCTATTTTGGAATATGGGTCTCCGCAAGCATCCAAAGGGTTGAGATGCTTTAGCAATCCTACAGCTTATTTCTACCATGATTTCTCCATTACTGGAGATGCTAGAACCAAGGTACGAGAAGTGATCTACAATATCCAGACTGCCACCCTTCACTTAATTGCACTGGTGTCACATCAACCTCTTGACCAACAGCCATTCCTTTTGTCTTCTCCACACTCAACTGCAATCCAAAGTCGCTTGCCACTTCCTCTTATCCTGCTGCTGACTCAAATGCAACTTTAGATGTTGCATCTAGTGCTGCATCATCTGCAAACTGTGTCTCAGTCACTTTCACTTCCTTTAGTCTAGATTTAACAGACCCGTCGCCCACCAGTTTTCTACCATGCTTGTACAGTACATTCACTCCCATCTCGATCTTCATACCTAGATCTCTCCAGTTAGCTACTACAGCGCTGATATAAATGTTGAACAATGTAGGTGCTGTACTTCAAAATTCTCAGTTATTTGAGAACCAACCCTCACCTCGGCATGCATTCCCTTGTGAAATGACTTCACAATTTTCAGCATCCTTGGTGGAACGCCACACTTCTCCATGATTTTCCACAATGCTCCTCTTGCCACAGAATAATAAGCCTTTTTTCAGGTCAACAAATAACATGTACAATGTATCATTATGCTCTCGAGTTTTCTCCACAAGCTGTCTAGTAACAAAAATCATATCTACGCAGCCACGACCTTTTCTAAAACCACACTGTGACTCTGGTAAGATCCTATCAGTAATTTGCTCCAACCTCTCCTTTACTATTCTTGCCATTACTTTTCCTACTACATCCAACAGACTTTTTCCACACCAATATCACATCGTCTAACATCACCCTTCGGAATTGGAATAATCACAACATCTTTCCAATTATCTACCACACCTCCTTTCCATATCTGTTCCATTATTCTCAATATCCATCTTCCAGCTCACAACCTCCACAATGGACTAATTCTGGAAGAATGCCAGACTTTCTCCCTGCCCTTCTGTTCTTCAAATTACTCAAGGCTTCTGATAGTTCTTTGGCAGTTGGTGGGTAATCCAATTCCATAAGAGGTGGCAGCAATGACATATCATCAATCACTTCTTGCCTATATTCTGATGTAACATTCAGAACCTTCAGGAAGTGTTGTTTCCACCTGTTAGTCAACTTTTCGTTATCCTGTGTCAAACTTCCATCCTCTTTCCAAACAATGCTAGGATTTAATCAATCTTCTCCCTGCATGATCATGCTGTACGTAATCTCCTAATTCTGTCCCACTTTGTATGACCATGCGTTTTTCACATCAACTTCGACTTCTTTAGCAACTCTACATATCCAGTCTTCTTTGGACGTATCCACTGCTCTCTTCACAAGTCTCTCTTGTCTCCTGAATTCCTTTTGGTTCGCTGTCGTACGTGTTAGATTGTAGTGCTAAAAGCATCAAGATGTCATAGCTCTGTTGAAACCACTCTGGTTGGTTTTTACTCATTTTACCTAAAACCTCTTCAGCTGCGGTTCCAATGCAATCCTTCAGAGTGTCCCAGTTTTTCTTGCATGTATCTTCATCCTTGTGTGGTCTATCCCGTAAACGTCACTCCAACACCTCTCGATACCCATTCCTCTTGGTCCTGACAGCAAGTTGATGTACTGCAAAGGGTGTACAACTCTTCTCTACACCACTTCTAAGACGTGGAGTCGCTATTTTCAGCTTTGCTCTCACTAGCTTGTGGTCTGTCCAACAATTAATTCGCTTCTGCATGGCATCACTCGCACATTTCTACAATAGACTCTCTGGCTGGCTTTCATCACGACAAAATCTATCATGTGACATTGCAGGATGTGTCCACTTGCCCTGGTGTACGTATCTCCTTCTTCTGAAACCAAGTGTTCATGATGGACATATTTCATTGACAGCACAGAACTTCAACAACTCAGCTCCTGCTAAATTGCACTCATTCTTACCATACCTTCCTCAGACCTCCTGCCATAAATCACTTCCTTAATTGCTCCAATATATACCCACCCGTGCATTGAAATCACCCAAAATCACTAGTACATCAGTCCGTGGGATTTTGTCAATAGTGTCCTGCAGGTCTGAGTAGAATTTCTGTTTAATGTTAGGTGGAGCCTTTGCAGTAGGGGCATAAGCACAGACAACGGTCACATAGGTCTTTCGTCTTCCACGCCATCTTCTCTCTAATTTTAAGCAAGACCCGTGCCATCACTACTCTAGAACTTACAGCCTCCCACACCTCTCCTGCCTTCTTCCATGCTTCCGCAACTGCTTTGTCTAGAGCAATTCCAACTCCTTCATTTCTCACCCCAATTTTGTCAGTATCTGGCAATGGACGTCCAGAATGTAAAAATATGTATTCACCTGCAGTCCACACATCATTACCAAACCACTCGATCCCTTGAATACCTGCAACAGACACTCAATATTGCTTTAACTCCCTCACAACTATATATCTATAGGTCCAACTTCCTATCAATCTCACAAAGATTGTTACCTGCTTCAATAACTCTCTTCCTACACACACGTTCATCTTCTGTAGACTCAACAAGTGTTCTCACATTCCATGTACCCACAGTCAAACCATTTTTAATTTTGTATCTTCTTCTCTCCTTCTTTGCATTTAGGTTGTTACCACTGTTTATTGCCATTCTCTTGTGCAAAACAAAGATAACCAAATTTTGGTTTGCAAGACCGAAATTGGTGGACTGCTATCAAATCTGGAACTACTTCTCACAATAAATTGACGACAGCCTGTCAATTAAGATTTAGCCACATGCAGAATTGCAAAATGTGTTACTGGGTCTCATCATGGCGAGGCACTTGACATCTGAGCCCACACAGACACACAGACACACAGACACACACGCACACACACACACACACACACACACACACACACACACACACACACACACACACACACACACACACACCTGCACCTTTAGATTATGTTGACATCAGTTTGATTTATCAGATCATTGTCTGAAGTGCAAGGAAAGATGAGAGGTGCCAAGCTATTTGCCAGTCATTCTAAAGCATCTGAATTCTCAAGCAGTTTAATGCATTAAGAATGAACTTTTTTGCAGGTGGAAGAACAAGGCATTTTCCTAAAGAGCCATGTTTGCGATATTGGGGTTGGAAAAACCTAATCGAATTTAGAAACTTGTTGAACAAGGTGACATTGATAGGATAGCCACAACCGATTGGAATTGCACATGAAGAAGTGACATTATAACATACAATAATGTATATATATTAAGAGAAATGTAATATTACCAAGTAGCATGTCAAATTATTTTGCGTATTTGTAAAATAAGGTTTAAGTGTATGCATTAAAGTTGAATGCAAGTAGGGGTGTAACATGGCATGGGCTAGACCAGGCTATACCACATCATTTGTAGGCGTGGTCATAAAAATTGTGGACTGTAAATACGTGTGAAGACCAAAGCTGTATATATTATATATATACACCACTCTTTTCCAGTCTGGATCTGCCACTGAGTCTACAGTATCAGTCAATTAGAAACCAATAAAGTGGGAGTGTTCATAAAAGTGGGCGTATCTATAAGAGTGGGCGTGTTCCATAGCATTGTGAAGTGCCCCCCATTTCTAGAGGTCACGCTAAGCCCCTGAATGCAAGGAATAACAATTTTAGTATTGACTGATCGATTAATAATATTAGAAAGCAGACCTATCTGGCAAATGTTAGAGAAACTGTACAGGCAGAGGAAATGAATCATACTACCCTGTAGGAAATTTATATTTATATTTGTTTTTAAAAATATTTTTTGTGATCTTTAAGAGCCATTGTGGTGTTTGTATGGTTGTGTAAGTAGTTTTGGTTTCATTAGTTGTAGGATACATGCTTTTAGTAAATCTACTGTGTATTGGTTTCATGCTGACAATACCAAATATCTTGACAGACAAACACTGCATGACAGCCAAGCAGATAGATAGGCAGACTGAAGGACAACCAAGTTAATTAACAAGCGAAAGCAAACAAACAGACGATTGACATAAAATCACACAGAAAGATGTATACAGGTTGATACACAAGAATTACATAGATATGTGTAGATGCAGAGATCCATAAAATGCAGAGAATAGAAAATAATCAAACAGAGAACAGCAAGGAGACAAACATGTAGATACAGAGAAACACGTGACTGAGACAAAGACAATCACAATGTACTTCAACAACAAACTGAGGCTCAAACGTCCAGCCAGTCTCCCCTCTATGAGGCGAAAGATGCCTTGTAGGTGCATGGCAATTAAGTGACTGGCTGGACCCTCTAACCTACAACAAACCAATCATTTAATATTGTGTTTTGATTCACATATTTGTGTTATTTATTACTCATACTGTACTATTTGAACAACACATTAATACGTACTGATCGAGCATCATTAGCGACATTAATTGTATCTTTAGGTTCTCTTCAACTCAATCAACTAATATTTTATCATTGACTGGACATGGCCAGATGTGAAACAGCGAACAATACGTTGCATTCCCGAAGTTTGGACTGATGTATGTCAACTCGTACAGCACAGTAGCATACCACGAGTGAAGAACGGGCACACAAACATATGCATCGGCCTCTTCTGATAAAATGAACACTCATTATAATGGAAGTTAATTACTGCACAATACGTAGAATAGAAATTAAGACAAAGTTATTGTTTGTGATGAGCTGGTGATTGCTATCTGAAAGTGAATCATATAGCTTGACCAGTTAATCTACTTGATCAATCGTTTTGTCTATCTATCTTGTCTGTCCATTAATATTGGTCAAGATAATATATACTGGTATTGCAAATGTGAACTATCATACAATAGCAATAACTTCTAATTATGTATGCTCTTGAAATTCTGTCTGTGTGTCTGTTGATCGTGTATCAAGTCCAATGACTAATAATTCTAGACTAAATATGGTAGAAGAGATTGCATGGTTTATTATTGCATTCTAAGTGTTGTGAGCAGTAGCGTGTGATGACAATAAAACAAATAACTTGTCAGTCTGTCTGTGCAGACAGACAGTGACTTGTGTAACTCGACCCATGAGTCGAAAACTCACTCTTCGCCTTTTACTGTTATTCATTGTATGGTAGTATTGATGTTGAAAATAAATGAAAGACAGACACAAATTTTATTTTTTGTTGCCGAGCGTCGCACAACAGAAAGGGGCGTGGTCTTACATGGCTCTCCATCCAGCTTTTGGTGTGTGTGTGTGTGTGTGTGTGTGTGTGTGTGTGTGTGTGTGTGTGTGTGTGTGTGTGTGTGTGTGTGTGTTTGTGTGTGTGTGTGTGTGTGTGTGTGTGTGTGTGTGTGTGTGTGTGTGTGTGTGTGTGTGTGTGTGTGTGTGTGTGTGTGTGTGTGTGTGTGTGTGTGTGTGTGTGTGTGTGTGTGTGTACCAATCTCAAATTTCTCCTTCCCACGCGTACGACCACGTTTCAATCGTTTCCGTGTCCGACTACAGATGAGTCTACGAACGATTCGTTTATTGAGCAAACGGCGACGAGAACGCTTCATCAACTTCCATTGCCCCATACTTTTGTATTGTAGCTAGGGCCTGTGTGTATTGTTGTACGTGACCACCAAGAAACACCTTCAGGAGTTGAATGCCACCTACAGTCAACTATTCACATGTCCCGTACTACAGTATGATCAATCCTTTACTACACTGTGCTGCATCTAACACTGTTGATAGTCAATGTTTGCTGATATCAATTTCTATGTCAGTAAATACCATACCACTGTCGTTACAACGGAACTGAGTGCATACCTAGACTGTACATTTCAATTGTCTTGATCACGATAGCAAAACGACGACTACATATACCAGGCCTTTACTACACGTAATCTAAACTACTAGGAAGTTTGCATGTTTACTTCCATGGCAGCTAGGCCTGGGTACGAGGCTAGTTGAATGCCACCTACAGTCAACTATTCACACGTCCCAATACAATCAATCCTTTACTACACTGTGCTGCATCTAACACTGTTGATAGTCAATGTTTGCCGATATGAATTTCTATGTCAGTAAATACTAGACTAGTGCCCAGTCCTCCTCAGCGCTAGGTTGCTTACACCACGTGCGTTAGTTGTCACATGTGTATCGGTCCAGGTGGTTTCACACGTGTGGTTCCTAGCGAGGAGGAGGACTGGGCACGAGTCTAAGTAAATACCATAGCACTGTCGTTACAACGGAACTGAGTGCATACCTAGACTGTACATTTCAATTGTCTTGATCACGATCGCAAAACGACGACTACCTATACCAGGCCTATAGACGTAATCTAAACTACTAGGAAGTTTGCATGCTTACTTCCATGACAGCTAGGGTTTCAACAAATACGTATTGTCTAGCTAGGACTCGGCGTTTCAGTAGACGGTCTGAAAACTCCGTTGGACGTGTTACTCACGAATGTGAGGCGCCTACGAACACCGTACAACTAGTATTAATAAATCTAGCTTACAAGTAAAGACAAAATTAACTCAGGAAAAGTAGAAAACAAGGGGACGGTAAACACGCAAATAAACGGACGTGTACAAAACAGTCACGTGAATGATCATGTGACTCAACGTTTTGAAGAATCGTTGATATCAGTGCGTAATGCGATAGCGTGTTACGTCATATCGTCTCGAGCTTACGAGTCGCATGATCTGCTAAACATGGCGTTGCCACGCGTTGAGGCGCGACAGTTGGAAATGTTTTTACCGAAAGTTAACGAGCTCAACAGGTTGGAATTGGATCTTCTAGATGCACACTTGTTTGCATTTCCTGAAGAAATATGTGAGACGAGCGGACTGGAGGTATTGAAACTTTGTACAGACCACATACACTCTATACCCGAAGGCATTGCCAAACTGAGGAAACTAGAAGAAATTCATTTGCATACAAGTGATTACCACGATTCCATAACTTCCTACTTCTCACCGCGGCTTCCACCCATTGGTCTCCAGGAGGTCCCTACTGTTGTTTCTCTTCTTCCATGTCTTAAGGTTTTGTCTGTGTGTGGTAACCGTGGCAATCCATTGCTGTTTGATGAGCTAATGTCATGTCAACTGCCCAGTACTCTTGTGGAAGTGGAAATGGTGGATTGTGGTTTGACACAAGCAACTTTGTCTATGATCTGCAACAATGTGAAACTGTGCAAATTGACTTTAGCACGCAACAATCTGCAGTCCTTCAAATATTGCAACACAGAGATGATAAGAGAGGCAACAGTCTTGAATGATCTAGAAGAGCTGAATTTGTCATGGAACAGAAATCTTGAGACATTCTCATGTACAGGTCTTACCAAGTTGAAAAAGTTAGATTTGAGTGGGTGTAACATACAGCAGCTGCCAGCTGAATGGAATGATCTTCATGATCTAGAAGAGCTGGATTTGTCAGCAAACGAAAATCTTCAGCCATTCTCATGTACAGGTCTTACCAAGTTGAAAACGTTAAATTTGCATTGGTGTAACATACAGCAGCTGCCAGCTGAATTGAATGATCTTCATGATCTAGAAGAGCTGGATTTGTCAGGAAACAAAAATCTTCAGCCATTCTCATGTACAGGTCTTACCAAGTTGAAAAAGTTAAATTTGCATTTGTGTAACATGCAGCAGCTGCCAGCTGAATTGAATGATCTTCATGATCTAGAAGAGCTGTATTTGTCAGCGAATGAAAATCTTCAGCCATTCTCATGTACAGGTCTTACCAAGTTGAAAAAGTTACATTTGAGGAGGTGTAACATACAGCAGCTGCCAGCTGAATTGAATGATCTTCATGATCTAGAAGAGCTGGATTTGTCAGCGAACGAAAATCTTCAGCCATTCTCATGTACAGGTCTTACCAAGTTGAAAAAGTTAGATTTGAGTGAGTGTAACATACAGCAGCTGCCAGCTGAATTGAATGATCTTCATGATCTAGAAGAGCTGGATTTGTCAGCGAACGAAAATCTTCAGCCATTCTCATGTACAGGTCTTACCAAGTTGAAAAAGTTAAATTTGAGTGAGTGTAACATACAGCAGCTGCCAGCTGAATTGAATGATCTTCATGATCTAGAAGAGCTGTATTTGTCAGGGAACGAAAATCTTCAGCCATTCTCATGTACAGGTCTTACCAAGTTGAAAAAGTTAGATTTGAGTGAGTGTAACATACAGCAGCTGCCAGCTGAATGGAATGATCTTCATGATCTAGAAGAGCTGGATTTGTCAGTGAACGAAAATCTTCAGCCATTCTCATGTACAGGTCTTACCAAGTTGAAAAAGTTAGATTTGAGTTGGTGTAACATACAGCAGCTGCCAGCTGAATTGAATGATCTTCATGATCTAGAAGAGCTGGATTTGTCAGTGAACGAAAATCTTCAGCCATTCTCATGTACAGGTCTTACCAAGTTGAAAAAGTTAAATTTGAGTTGGTGTAACATACAGCAGCTGCCAGCTGAATTGAATGATCTTCATGATCTAGAAGAGCTGTATTTGTCAGGGAACGAAAATCTTCAGCCATTCTCATGTACAGGTCTTACCAAGTTGAAAAAGTTAATTTTGAGTGGGTGTTACATACAGCAGCTGCCAGCTGAATTGAATGATCTTCATGATCTAGAAGAGCTGGATTTGTCAGTGAACGAAAATCTTCAGCCATTCTCATGTACAGGTCTTACCAAGTTGAAAAAGTTAGATTTGAGTTGGTGTAACATACAGCAGCTGCCAGCTGAATTGAATGATCTTCATGATCTAGAAGAGCTGGATTTGTCTGCGAATGAAAATCTTAAGCCATTCTCGTGTACAGGTCTTACCAAGTTGAAAAAGTTAGATTTGCATTGGTGTAACATACATCAGCTGCCAGCTGAATTGAATGATCTTCATGATCTAGAAGAGCTGGATTTGTCAGGAAACAAAAATCTTCAGCCATTCTCATGTACAGGTCTTACCAAGTTGAAAAAGTTAAATTTGCATTTGTGTAACATGCAGCAGCTGCCAGCTGAATTGAATGATCTTCATGATCTAGAAGAGCTGTATTTGTCAGCGAATGAAAATCTTCAGCCATTCTCATGTACAGGTCTTACCAAGTTGAAAAAGTTATATTTGATTAGCTGTAACATACAGCAGCTGCCAGCTGAATTGAATGATCTTCATGATCTAGAAGAGCTGTATTTGTCAGCGAATGAAAATCTTCAGCCATTCTCATGTACAGGTCTTACCAAGTTGAAAAAGTTACATTTGAGGAGGTGTAACATACAGCAGCTGCCAGCTGAATTGAATGATCTTCATGATCTAGAAGAGCTGGATTTGTCAGTGAACGAAAATCTTCAGCCATTCTCATGTACAGGTCTTACCAAGTTGAAAAAGTTAAATTTGCATTTGTGTAACATGCAGCAGCTGCCAGCTGAATTGAATGATCTTCATGATCTAGAAGAGCTGTATTTGTCAGCGAATGAAAATCTTCAGCCATTCTCATGTACAGGTCTTACCAAGTTGAAAAAGTTATATTTGAGGAGGTGTAACATACAGCAGCTGCCAGCTGAATTGAATGATCTTCATGATCTAGAAGAGCTGTATTTGTCAGCGAATGAAAATCTTCAGCCATTCTCATGTACAGGTCTTACCAAGTTGAAAAAGTTACATTTGAGGAGGTGTAACATACAGCAGCTGCCAGCTGAATTGAATGATCTTCATGATCTAGAAGAGCTGGATTTGTCAGTGAACGAAAATCTTCAGCCATTCTCATGTACAGGTCTTACCAAGTTGAAAAAGTTAAATTTGAGTTGGTGTAACATACAGCAGCTGCCAGCTGAATTGAATGATCTTCATGATCTAGAAGAGCTGGATTTGTCAGGGAACGAAAATCTTCAGCCATTCTCATGTACAGGTCTTACCAAGTTGAAAAAGTTAATTTTGAGTGAGTGTTACATACAGCAGCTGCCAGCTGAATTGAATGATCTTCATGATCTAGAAGAGCTGGATTTGTTTGCGAACGAAAATCCTCAGCCATTCTCATGTACAGGTCTTACCAAGTTGAAAGAGTTAGATTTGAATAGCTGTAACATACAGCAGCTGCCAGCTGAATTGAATGATCTTCATGATCTGGAAGAGCTGGATTTGTCAGGGAACACAAATCTTCAGCCATTCTCATGTACAGGTCTTACCAAGTTGAAAAAGTTATATTTGAGTTGGTGTAACATACAGCAGCTGCCAGCTGAATTGAATGATCTTCATGATCTAGAAGAGCTGGATTTGTCAGGGAACACAAATCTTCAGCCATTCTCATGTACAGGTCTTACCAAGTTGAAAAAGTTAGATTTGAGTGGGTGTAACATACAGCAGCTGCCAGCTGAATTGAATGATCTTCATGATCTAGAAGAGCTGTATTTGTCAGCGAATGAAAATCTTCAGCCATTCTTGTGTACAGGTCTTACCAAGTTGAAAAAGTTAGATTTGAGTGAGTGTAACATACAGCAGCTGCCAGCTGAATTGAATGATCTTCATGATCTGGAAGAGCTGTATTTGTCAGGGAACACAAATCTTCAGCCATTCTCATGTACAGGTCTTACCAAGTTGAAAAAGTTAAATTTGAGGAGGTGTAACATCCAGCAGCTGCCAGCTGAATTGAATGATCTTCATGATCTAGAAGAGCTGTATTTGTCAGGGAACACAAATCTTCAGCCATTCTCATGTACAGGTCTTACCAAGTTGAAAAAGTTAGATTTGAGTGAGTGTAACATACAGCAGCTGCCAGCTGAATTGAATGATCTTCATGATCTAGAAGAGCTGGATTTGTCAGCGAATGAAAATCTTCAGCCATTCTTGTGTACAGGTCTTACCAAGTTGAAAAAGTTAGATTTGAGTGAGTGTAACATACAGCAGCTGCCAGCTGAATTGAATGATCTTCATGATCTAGAAAAGCTGTATTTGTCAGGGAACACAAATCTTCAGCCATTCTCATGTACAGGTCTTACCAAGTTGAAAAAGTTAGATTTGAGTTGGTGTAACATACAGCAGCTGCCAGCTGAATTGAATGATCTTCATGATCTAGAAGAGCTGGATTTGTCAGCGAATGAAAATCTTCAGCCATTCTTGTGTACAGGTCTTACCAAGTTGAAAAAGTTAGATTTGAGTGAGTGTAACATACAGCAGCTGCCAGCTGAATTGAATGATCTTCATGATCTAGAAAAGCTGTATTTGTCAGGGAACACAAATCTTCAGCCATTCTTGTGTACAGGTCTTACCAAGTTGAAAAAGTTAGATTTGAGTGAGTGTTACATACAGCAGCTGCCAGCTGAATTGAATGATCTTCATAATCTGGAAGAGCTGAATTTGTCAGAAATCAAACTAGAAGTATTTCCCACATTTTCATGTTTGCAGTGGAAACATTTACGAACATTGAATTTATCTGGTAACAAGAGATTGTTGTGTCTTCCCAACAATATATGGAATGGACTGAACTTGTGGAGATTGGATCTAAGCAATTGTGGTATAGAAAGTGTACCAAATACAGGTAAATAGTAGTATGACTTGTGACTGTTATAACTAGAGAAAGATACCACTAATTTAGTCATGTACAATATTTTCTTGAGTGACATTCATTACATTATGCATTATTACTCTGAAACAAGTTTGCTTGTTTCTGATAATAAGAAAAATTTGTTCAATTTGTTTGTTGTCATAGTAGTAATTTACTCCTAAATGTTTGAATAAGTGGCTGTCTGTAAAGCCAGCCAGTGTGGTATATCAAACACAATACAACTTAAGTGTTGTTAACAAACAAAATTAGAGAGTTAAGTGTCTTTGCCCAAATTATTGTCCTTACTTGTTTTGCACTGTTACTTTACCTAATTTGGCAAGGTTATATTTGGCCAAATCTGCTTATTTGATGTCATATGGGGAAGATGACAGAGAAGTTTTCGACAGGTGGGATCTGATAAGTACATGTATCATTCAACGGTTGATAGTTTGGGAGCTGGGATGGTTGGTTGTGGAATTCAGTACTGTCAACTTCATAACTAAAATTGTCTTGTTGAAGCCTCGCAAGCGCCTCTGTTTGACTAGGCGCTTGGGCTCTTAATCAAGCACAAAGGCTATAGATTTGTTTGATTTACATTAGTAAGCATCTCTGGCATTTACCATTTACGGTACTTATATTTTATGGTCTTGAAAGGTTGTCTTTGTGTTTGCCTTTCTTGTTCTTGTGGTCTTTAATTAAATAATGTTCAACAGTTGTAGTGTTCAATCATTTTTGATGTTACATTGTCATTTGTCCAGCATGTGTGTTCAAAGTGTCGTTTATGAAAGCGATAATTATTTGTTTAATCAAGTATAGTATTTGTAACATATGTTATCTTAAACTTTTGTAAGGTCATGCACATGCGTATCAGCCAATCAGCTTAATTAATAGGCATAAATAGGCTAGTTAACTTTGACTTGTTTGACTGTAATTGTTGGAGAATTGTTGGAGTGTGAGTTATGTCAGTAAGAGTGAGATGTGAGGGGTAGTTACAATTGTGTATAAAATGTGATGAAGTATGGTGTTGTATAGGCAAAGCAAAGGCTAATTTTCGAGGGAAGCCTGAGTAGTGGAGGGGAGTATTGTGGTATTGTCGATCCTGCCATGTTCTAAGTGTTTTGTTGCATGTTGTCCTGCATGTTGCCTCTCTCTTGCCACATTCTATATATTAACAAAAAAATTTGAGCCATTACAATACAGAGGTTTTTATGTGTATTCACCTGTTGCTATCTCTATTGACCCGTTGTTATGTGTATTGACCCGTTGCTATGTGTAATGCCTCGATGCTCTAAAAATAATCCTAGCAACAGTATGAATACACTTGACAACATGCAACGAAATAGGTTTATAGATGATTTGTCATTGTTTGCTAATCAACAAGTACAATTAGTTGCATTTCACATTGTAGATTGCACTTGTACAATAAAATCTGTAACCATGTTAGTTAGTCATTAACTTATTTACGTTTGTAAGGTTAAACTAGAGTGTTGGATGATTTAGTCTTAATTATGGATGGTAAGTGTGGCATGCATGTAGTTGGCAAGTTTGCTGCTTTCTGATGTGAATATGATAAATGTTGTGTTTAGTAGACTAACAGATAAGAGTTTATAGCATAATAGATAATGGAGTAAAACAGAGGTGAAGTGTGTTATCAAGATGATAAGACAGAATGCCTAATGAATGAAGTGATTGAAACTTACTTGTATTTGTTTCTTTGTAAAATGATTATTGGGTTTCAGTCTACACTATATGTACTTGTTTACTGAATATTTTGTTTTGCTTAATAATTGTTGTCATATGTACTTGTAGAAGTCACAATTGAGAAAGTCGACATATCAGGAACTTCAGTCACTCATCTTCCTAAGGAATTTGTCTTTAGCTCCCAACTTAAGGAATTGGAAGTGTATGGATGCCCATTAGTGTTCCCACCCATTGAAGTGTGCAACCAAGGTATTGATTCTATAAGAGAATATTTCCGTGAGCTGGATAAGGTGGGTGGAGTGCGACGTGGCAGAATAAAGATTCTAGTGATGGGAACTACAATGGCAGGAAAAACAAGCTTCGTTAAAGCACTGGAGAGTGGTAAACCATTTCTGGCAGAACCCGATGAGAGAACTATAGGGGTAGTAGAAAAAGTAATGAAGCTGAATGATAAAATAGAATGCAAAGTCATTGACTGTGGTGGCCATAGAGCGTACATGCTAACTAACCAGCTGTTCATCAGTGACAATTCATTGGTATTGATTGTTGTGGACAGCAGTCAGTATAAGTTCACTCAACAATGTTTTCGACAAAATATTGCAGATTTCCTGCAAGTTGTGTATGACAGAAACAGCAGAGCTCACATTGCTATTGTTGTGAGTAAAGTTGATCTGATGGTCGACATGTCAAGAGAAGAAATGAGTAGAAAGTGGAATGAACATCTGCACACTTGTCTACATCAATTCTTGAAGATCAGACAAGCTGAGATTGATCGAATGAAACGAAACGTTGCAGCTGGTGGTTCTCCAAAGAACAAATACATATCACATCATCTTCACTTTTTTGACTTTCAGCAAATAACTGTTGGAAAAAATGTAATTTTGACGAGTGCAGCTACACATGAGGGTGTGGTCAGTGTGAAGGTTTATTTAAGAGAACTGTGTGGTAATGAAAGGCTGCTGCCTTCACTGCACACAGAGCTGCCGTTATCATGGGTAACTGTAGAAGACGAGTTGATTACACCACAACCTCACACGTCTGTCCCCATTACAGATGTCTCTTATGCAATGCAACTGTGTGTAGAGCACGGACTGACAGAAGAAAGCTGTCGTGAATTGCTAAACTATCTGAACCAGGTAGGAAGCATTCTGTATTACTCTCATCACCCGACTTTAGCAGAAGTTCTCTTTCCTGTACCACCATTTGTGGTCACTTTACTTAAGGCTGTTTTCAGACATGATCACGAATCTTTAGAATATGATTATCGGTTTCTTGAGGCAGATGTAGGTCCTCAGAAGTTTAAGGAGATGAAAATTGATCTTGTTTTTAATGGCATTGCTAGGATATCTATGCTGCTGGCACTGTGGAGTGAGTTCCATCTTACTGCAGATCGTCATGTTGACGTGTTTATTAAGCTTTTTCTTGCTCTCGACTTTGGTTATCTAACTGGCTCATCAGACGATGTAGTTCAGGAACTGGCGCACACTCTGGGAAGACGTCATATCACTTTAACTTCGCCAAGTAGCACCAACCCCACATCAGATTCATCTGGTCACACAATAGAACAAAATCGTCATCAAGAGCAAACAGACAGTTGCAAAGAAATGATTTCTAAGCTAAAACAACATAATGTTGGCTTGTTGTTGCCATGGTTACTCAATGATGAGAAACCAGAGGATGTTAGTGACCTTTGGCCTCTAGATATACCACATGGAGTCATACAAGTTGCAGTCGAATACTCATTTGCATATGATTGTCCATTGGGTTTGTTTGAACGACTGTCTGCTCGTTGCCATCGTCACTCCAATTTTATTCGTCACTGGAGCAGTGGACTGCTGCTGTGTTATGGTGCAGTGACTTTGAATTTCAATTGCAGTAAGAATACTTCACCTGGCTCTATATGTCTCAGTGGTAGAGTAGTCAAGTCACATCACAGTGTTGGCAGATTGTGGCATGTTCTTCTTCGTTGTGTGTCAGACATGGAGGATCTCCTCCAGTCTGTTCCTGGTGTTCTCCCTGATAGAATCATGTACAGTGGAAGTTCTTCTACAAGTACAAAGTCTCCCCTCAATCGATGTATTTATTTGATACCAGATGAAACATGGGGACTGTTTGCAGTAGACACTGTAGCTGGAATATGCAGTGCAGAGATGGTAAAACATGAGCAAGCAATAAAAGAAGGTAACAACATATATGAATACTGTTGGTCACGTAGAGTGTATATGTTTGTATTCATTTAGTGTGTCCAAGTGTAAAGAAAGGCATTCCTCTTTCTCAAGTTTTGTCCTCTAAACATGCAACTCCAGTAAATCAACTGGATCTCCAACCGATAGCAGTAGGTATTGGAGAGTTCTGGCCTAACCTAACAAGTATCATATTTGGTTCTGACCAGTCTACGTTATCAAAGCTACAGCAGAACATTTCTGACTCCAGTTTTGTCCAGCCACCGGCATTCCGCATATTAAGTGAGTGGTTAGAGTTAAGAGACAACCAGTTGATGGTATGTGAATTGTATGATGCTCTACTTGTTGCTCGCATTCCATCTGAACCTCAAAAGCATTTGAGTTACTTGATGTTACCTGATGCAGCAACTGAGAAGACGACTCCACCTGGTGACTCTGACAGGGTCACTCCACTCATCAAAGAAATAGTAGCTGAAAATGTTGGACATTGTTGGCATGAACTAGGTATATACCTTGGTGTTTCAGAAGGAGTGCTAAGGGAATGTGAACGACAACTTTACGCATACAAAGAGAAATTACATAAAGTTTTGTCAGCCTGGACAGATCAAAACCAACATGCTACAGTTCAGCAGTTGTTGGTTGCTTGTGATAAAGCTGGAGTGGGAGGAATAGTCAGGAGAGAGATTGAATCTAAGCTTGGCACAAAACTGATTGGAACTCGAGTCATACAGAGTGATAATCCTATCCATAACAATTGTTGTTTGCTCTGAAACAAAGATGTAATTATCTATATGTGGACGGGAAAAGGAAAATAAGAGAAACAAGACAACACACTTTGCTTGCTGCGAACCAACCTCCTTATCGTTGTGTGTGGCTACAATATATGTAGAAGATTATCATCCAGAAGAAAATATCATCAGAAAGTAAGAAAATTTTGATGACAGTGGATTGTTTGTGAACAAGATGGTTATTGATAGGATGACACAACTGATTGAAATTACACACAAAGCAATGATGTAACTGCCCGAGAACAAGGTAACTTTATTGAGTCGGATGACATACTGTTGGTGCATCTGTTCAGCTCAAATGTGTATGCATGAGTATGAGTGGAAAGAAACAACTGTAGAGCAACACAAATAGACAGACACATAAAAAACAGAGACATACAACTGAGCACAAACAGTCACAAGATAGTAAGAACATAAATCGACCACTTAAGTGTCTCTTGACTCACATATTATTCAGTATATCAAATACACACCAATGAGACGTTGATTGTGTCTCTAGGTTCACTTCAACTTGATCATCTCTGACATTTCATCATTGACTGGATGTCGCAGGATGTCAAGCAGCCACCAATATGTTCATTTATGTCGACTTGTACTGCATGATATCATACCACGAGTGAAGGACAGACACACAAACCTCAGCCTCTTCTTACAAGATGAACACTCATTATCATGGAAGTTATTGTACAAATAGTGTATATAGAAGATACAGTAAAGACAAAAGTTTAGTTGTTTTGTATTTAACTGCTGATAGCTATTGGAAATTGAATCTCAGCTTCACCAGATAACGCATCTTGATCTACAAGAAAACATCGTGTCACCCTCATGTGTCTATTGTAGTCAATATTTGCATTTAATGTTTCTAATTATTTATGTATTTAATTAATTAATTATTTATTTATTTAAATAATTATTTATTAATTTTGTAATATTTTATCTCCAATATCAACAATCCTGTAAACATGGAAACATGTTAAATTGAGGACACACGTCTTAGCTAACTATGACAGACACAAACAAACTCATGCCTGTTGTCCATATCAGACACAGTGTACGCATGTATGTATGCATCAGGATTCTAGTCGACCAACTCTCACTCTAGTCACTACACAACAAATTCTTATGCTAATTATATTATTTTGCATTATATTAAATATCAATAATAATTAATTATATGATAGGTATTAGGTACTAATTAATCATTATTTGTTTTATTGATAGATGGAGTTATGTATTACATTCGTGCATCTTACCTGCTTCACATCATATATGACGTGTCTGTCTATCTGTCTGTCTGTGCTATCTGTCTGTCTATCCGTTTGTCCATCTATCTGTCTGTCTATCTGTCCATCTGTCTATATGTCTATCTGTCTGTCCATCTATCTGTCTGTCTGTCTGTCCATCTGTCTATCCATCTATCTGTCTGTCCATCTATCTGTCTGTCTGTAAGTCTATCTATCTGTCTGTCTGTCTATCTGTCCATCCATCTGTCTCAATTGGTTCAATCTGTCTCCTCACATTGTGTGTATATTCCCTGGATCAGGTGCAATCCTTCCTTTCCCCATAACACTCTGCTTTCCACGCGGCAGCTGATCTGCATCATAATCTGCAGCTAACAAATCATTCGTTGTCCCCAATGATACCTACACCACACAGCCATCAATCACACCAACAATCTACAAACAATGACGATGCTAAACGAACATCACAAAGTAGAAGAAGACCGACGTTTTTCGAGTGAGTAGCAAAACAATAGTTCGCACTCTTCGAACAGATATCAGCAAAATAGACACCTTTTCCAAACTGAAACAAAAACATACAAAAATCACACATTAAAATATCATAAACAGCTGATGTAATACCATGTAGCCTGTGACTGGTGCTTCTGGGGGTGCAATCTTGAGACCTTCACTCAGAATGCCAACCCAATTGGTCAGCCTAGAGCCATGCCATAAGAGCTGCCTGATATGATGGATGTTTGTGCAATGAGTGATAGAAGGATGTTGTGACTGTGTTGTGTGGTTACCTGTTGCCGATGTCGGTGAATGTCGACTTCTTGTCAATAAAGGAAACGTCGAGAACATCCAGAGAGTATTGATTGTGAGTCTTGGCGCGTGTTGTTTTAACGTAACGCTCAATAAGCTAAACACACAAACACAATTTGTCTAGAGGAGTCACCTGACATTTAGTGAAGCATACTGTCTGTCGATTCAATGGTCATCTGCATGGCCCTTTCACTCATCACACACATGGCAGGCCTGGAAATAACAGCCGGACATCCGACATTTTCCAACCAACTCTAGCATTTGTCGGGTCCAACAAGAATTGACAGAACACTTTGTCAAACGTTTTTTGGAAAGAAAGCAATCAATGAGCGTGTTTTCACAGGGTTAACTCGGGTGAGATTTGGGTTGGACTACAAAATAACCGGGGCTTGGAGTAGGTGTTGAAATGGGGTGGAGTTAATTAAGTGGAGATACGCCCTTATATATGATGGCAATATGCATATGTTACGATGTGCGATATCCATAGGATATGCGATTTGCATAAGCGATATGCATTGTGCATAAAGGATACACGTGTGTGTGTGTGTGTGTGTGTGTGTGTGTGTGTGTGTGTGTGTGTGTGTGTCCATGTCTCAATGTTGCTGCCCTTTGCACGGACACCTCATGCATGGCTTAAGGTAGACTACTACAGGGCCGTATAGCCAGCAATTTGGAAGTGGTCCGGTTGAAATTAGCAAACAAGCCCAGATCGATGCGCATGTGCATGCAGACAAACACAAAAGATCATTTTTTCTCATGTTACATAGCAATTTAGTGACAGAATGTAACGTCTTGAGCGTCATAGACGTCATAGTGAAAAGCGGCCAGCTATAAAACCATGCATTGGGTCTGTGCAGAGTACAATGTAGCACAGGATTAATTCTTAGACTCCCAGAAGGATCTCGTAGAAACAAAAAGTTCATAGGGTGATGAGGCATTAGAAAGAGATAACAGAAGCAACACCATCTGGTTCCACTTACTATCTGCTATTCTAAAACCAGAATCTGATCTGCGAGCTGCAGGCACTTGTTAGGAGGCTGTCTCAGAGTGATTAAATAAAAACGTACTTAATCAACTACCGACCTATTCAAAAGTTGCCAGGAATGGTCAGTGGGTGAAAGTACAAATATTAAAGACTGGTCTGGTTGAAACCGGACTAACTGGACTGGCGGCTACGTCCCTGTGCTAGTAGTTGCCATTCATGGACAGATTGACAGTATCCTAGGAATGTGCTGTAGCCAAAGTCATTTGCATCTATAAGTTCAAACGTTTCAAGAAAATGTAAGAACAAGAAGCTGTCTGTCCGGCAGACATAAGCTTGTAACTACAGTTTGTCCGGCTGGTCACAAAGTTTTATTGCCACGAGACCTGTATGGCTATCTCAATATATAATCACCAAGTGACTGTAAATGTAATTATGCAAACCAAATTTAAACATAAACACTACAACAGCTTGCAAACAAAAAGACAAACAAATACATGTACAACATGACAGACAGACAGACAGACAGATAGACAGACAGACAGACAGGCATATTCATCATATTCATATTCATCAAGCTGTCAAATCTACTGGTTGTAATGATTCCCAACATCTAAGTGAGTTTGTCAAACAGCCCAAGAAATTACAACAAAAACTATCTAGTCAACTACACGAGACAAACGCAAATTCCTGCCTGGAAACTTCAATTTCACAATCAGATAGAGCTGCAGCTAAATTTAGATCAATAAGAGGTAAGGGAGCTGGGTCATGGCTGGAAGCCATTCCTACTGAAGAGATTCTTGCACTGAAACCTGACGAATTTCGTTTGGCAGCATCTCTGAGGTTGGACATACCTGTACCTTTTGTCAACTGGAACATCCAGTGTGAATGTGGCAAGTTGGCAGATGAATATCATCTCTTCTTACATGCAAACATGGAGGTGGGCCTGTGTGGCAACACGATGAAATTGTAAATGCATGGAGCACTTGTCTACATGACTTAAAGATTCATCACGAGAAAGAACCTCATTATCGTTACTCTGGAAATGAGAATAGACCAGACATAGTTGTGTATGACTCTGGGTGTAGCTATGACCTTGATGTGGCTATGGCTCATCCTTTCAGCCAAGACGCTTTAATGCAGGCAGCTTTAGAGGAAGGTTTTGCTGCAGCAAGAAGGGAGGAAAGGAAGATGATCAAATACGAAAAACAACAACTTGCTGGCAATACATCAAGCCTCAATTTCACTCCTCTGGTATTTGAACATTTTGGAACATGGGGATCAGAAGCTACCAACTATCTAAACAAACTAGCCAGAAGATCAAGAGACATTGAAGGCTATACAAATGAAGCTGACTTTAGAGGTTTTTGGAGAAAAAAATTCTCAATAATATTACAACGATGCAACGCTAGAGTCATATATATATATATATATATATATATATATATATATATATATATATATATATATATATATCCTCCACAAGCTGACACGTGTCTTCCCTGGAGAAGAAGATGAGAACATACACAATAGAGACTACCAAAGTAGTTTGCATTAGACTAAAGCTGAACTCAGTAGATTGCTTGTATTTAGTGTTAGAAATGTAACGTAGAGTTTGTGTTTCAATAAATGAAATTGACAGACAGACAGACAGACAGACAGACAGACACACACACACACACACACACACACACACACACACACAAAACAGCAACAACAACAATAATAAATTCTAACCTCCAACGTTGTTTACGTGCTATTAATTCACGTCGATCCGCCAGTAGTGACAAGCTCATCTGACCCTTCGCTTGTCCTGTTGTTCTAGTTGGTGGCCTCGTCATCCTACACACTGTAAGGTGGTGCGAGTAGCAACACGACAGCCGAGTGAGTGTAACACCAATGTCTAATTTATTGTGCGTGTGTCCTTTTATAGAACCCAATGAATAGCGTGCTTTATCTAAGTAACGTGCACTGCGCAATACAAAGTATCAATACACTTTGACTACATCACTATCCTCCTCATCGTTTGGTTCTAAAACGTAATCATCCAATCGTCTGGGTAGTTTGCGAATCCGTTTAGATCTTCTTAGAACAACTGGTGGTTCAGGTGAAGCGCGTTGGCTCTCTTGTTCTAGTTGCATTCCAGGCTGGTCTTCCGCACCTCCCTTCGCTTCGGGTGGTGACTCTTCTCCCGAGTCAGTGCTCTCGCAACCGACCGTATTGTCATGATTTTCTGTCGAAGTGGGGCGCTTTACCGGTCGGCTGCTCCTGGAACGTGGACTCCTCGATGTATTTTCGGGCATAAATCGTCCTTCCCGTTGTACGTATGGCTTCAGAGCATCATGGTGTAGTGTTATCTCTTTACTGCCATGGGGCAATTTTAAGACGTAGACAACATCGGATATTGGTCTAACAACAACATACGGTCCTATCCAACGCGGTGAAAGGGATCTTGATACTTTCCGTCTTCCCGTTCTATTCCTAACCCACACTAACTCACCACGTTGATACTGATGGAATACGAGCTTCGACTTGTTGTAAGTTTTTCTTCTCTGTACTGCCATTCGTTCCGAGTTTGTCTTGACTCTGCTATAGAGCCTAGATATTCCAGAATCTCTATCCGTCGAAACTTCTAATGGGGTTTCGTTGATTCCGGCAGATTGTGGCCTATGAATCACGTCTGCGGCCGCATGAATTATTGTTCTAGGATCTTCCTTGAAGACGACCTTGTAAGGTGTGGTGGCGATAGATTCATGAAATGTGGTATTGTGGGCAAACTGTATTTCAGGAAGGTGTTTCTGCCAATCTAATTGATTCGAGGCGACCAATTTAGACAACGTTTCACCCAAGGAGCGATTTAAGCGTTCAACCGAGCCATTCCCTTGTGGGTGGTATGGAGTTGACATTGTATGTTTAATTAACGGCATACCTTGAACAAAGTTCTTCAAATGCTCGACTCGTAAAACAGGTGCCGTGATCCGAATGTATACATGTGGGGATCCCGTATCTACATATCCCACTCCTGTCACCAAAATGTAAGGTGGTGCGAGTAGCAACACGACAGCCGTGAGTGTAACACCAATGTCTAATTTATTGTGCGTGTGTCCTTTTATAGAACCCAATGAATAGCGTGCTTTATCTAAGTAACGTGCACTGCGCAATACAAAGTATCAATACACTACAACACTGTCACAAACAACGACTTGAACGTGTCGACGTCTCTTAAGCTTCGTATACCCAACGGCTACTACTCTACACAATGTGTGTGATATCCTTTGTCAGTTTGCCTGCAGCAGACAATAAATTCAATGTAAACGTTATATGAGTCAAAGACTACAGTAATTGACTGTTTGGTAACCCAGCAACCGCTTCTTGCCTTCTTATGCGACAGATCAAGGGACTCCGAGGCAGCCCACGTTTGCCGGCTGCGTTTTGCGTTTTGCCAGAGCTTTTTTACCTGGGGCTTTGCCTTTGGCATGCGAAGCGTTTTTTGTTTTGTATGGAAAACAAGAGAAAAAGATCAGGAAAGCGCAGCTCTCGTCGTAAGAAGTTTGCAAAAGTTAGTAGGTTGGTGTGATGTGTGCTGACGTGGTTGGTTGTGTGTACAGGTTGATGAGATTGAGACGCTACTAGGTAGGAAGCAGCAGTGTCGTCAGGTGTGACTTGTTTTCAGTGAACGTGTTGGGAGCCGGATAGCACCAGTGGAACTTGATGAACTGCATGGGATGGAGTGGTACAAACAAGATACACACAAACTGGAAACGTGGAAAGACAGATGGACAGACAGACAGACACACAGACACACAGACACACAGACAGACACACAGACAGATACACAGACTGACAGAGAAGCCGCACGAATGAGAGAAATGGTAAAATTGCAGAAATATGGAAAGGAAGTAGACATATTTGGAAATGGCTCAAACTGTACACCTCTAGTGTTTGAACGTTATGGGGGATGGGGTGAGCATGCCGTCAAGTTTCATCACCTGTCTGAGCTGTCTGTGGATGAATGCGGCTGCAAGAACAGCACGGAATTCAAGTTTTTCTGTTGCTCTTCAGCGATGTGTAACGCCCCGGTGCTGTCAAGAAAACTGTGTAGACTTGCTAGAACTAGTAAATTAGATTTAGACTCTTATTACAAACAATTGGTAGTTCATTAAAGGCCTCTCGCATCGGTACCGACCTGCTCTCGGGCTTGCTCGCATACTTTGCGCAGTACTCGGCTACGCGTCTAGCATTTAGACACACTTGCATATCCACGTTAGCTCTCCAGCCTTGCAGTTGCATCGGATTGTGGCTGTTTACATACGGGTCGTTCCGTTTCGTCAGAAGTTCTGGTTCCCCATACTCATCGAAGACTATAGTTGTTTGATCTTGCAACTGTTTAGGAAATCCAAACCTGCATTGCCATTCGCCTTTCTGGGTTTTCGAGAGACAGTAAAATGGTGAACAATGAGCGTGACGTTGAACTGTAACAATCAGTTCAGCGTAGTCTGATGCTTCGTGTCCTACCTTGTCGCTATAACGGTAACTAGCCGGATTAACTTGAGCGTGTGGATTGTTACCGGTACCATCTTCGTCCAGAGAAGGATTCCGTGTACTCACGATTTTGTCGCAGAATTGTATAATTTCAGTAAAACGTTCTTCACGACCGTCAGCTTCACTACTCTGAGCATGTTGTTGTAAGTTATCATCACGATGTCTAGCGCCTTCTTCTAGCCTTTCTTCTAGCAGCTCTCGCCACCCTTTAATTGCATCTTCTACGTCAGGCGAGTCTTTGATCCGACCCATTCCGTGTTGATGTGGACTGCCTCGATGTTGGTATTCAATTCGAGCCCAGTAGTCTTTAAAGCCAAGGCAATTAACAAAAAGTGGGAGAGAAATGATTTAGCTCGTGTGAGAAAAAACCAGTCGGTTAGATGGGGATTCTCTGACATAGCTTTGCTTCTCTCACTGATCTCAGTCATATCTGCTTAAGGTTTGTAATACTTTAACAGATCATACAGCTCGGGCCAGTGTAGGTCTGCTGCGCTGAGAGTAAAGAAAACCGTGGGCATTCCTAACGTTTCTTGCATGGCGCGTAAGTTGGCTCTTTGTGTCGCCCAATACTGTCTGGTACCATGTAGTATTCGACCAAATCGAATGACACGGTTGGCTAATGACCAGTCATCGTCATCACTGCTGGCCATTGTTCTCAGTTGTCGCACCGAAATCTGAGCATCACCAACATTTTGACGCACGTAGATTCGACCAGTTTCGAGCGCTCTCCACCGCATCATCGTATTCAATGCAAAATATCGAAATCGAGGATGTCGTGCGAACCGACCATCGTAGTGTCGCATCGAGTGCTTGAAGTACTGGCCCAGTCTTACACTTCGTTGACGTGGAGCAAGAAATTCTCCCACGCCGGTCGGAAAGAGCGTCGGAAAAGCACGAGTAAAGTAGCCTTCGGACTCGAACTCATCGACTGGATCTCTAGAAATGTCGGGCCAATCGACACAAGTCAAGTTGGCGAGATGAACATCGTTGGCTTTCTGGCTACCTTTACTGCCACGTAACTCGACTGCCCTGCTGATAGCATTTTTCTCTGAACGCTGAATTCTTGCCGCCGGAAGTACAGTGCGGTAAGTGGGTAGTTCGAAATCTTCTTCGCTTTCACTTCCAACTATAGTCTGATTATCTGTAGATGTAGCAGAAAACAAACTGTCATCTTCAATCACACGCAGACCGGCCAGTTCACCGTCTTCGGGTAGGCTTGATATAGTATTGACGTCAATTTCGATATTAGTGTAGTAACGCTTGTTTTTCTATAGCCAAGACAAAGCTCTCCACACCTTTTCGCGTTTGACGCGAAAGTCTCTGTGAGAACCCGTACTAAAACGACGTCGTACGACAACAACACTTATTGAAGAAGCAAGGCGAGGTAAAGTAGTTACTATCGATTGGACGTCTTGAGCCATGTTGATGACATGTCCGCTGTAACCAAGCCGACCTCCCCGGAGAATATACATGTTCATCATAGGCATTACTCGAGCAATAAGCAGCTCTTCGACTACGGTCGACGAGAGAAGACAACCGGGAACGGCATCGGGAACCATTTCATTTTCACGTGAAAACAGTTTAGGTGTCTCTCTGTCTCGGTGGCAACGATAACACTGCCGACTGCTCTGGTGCAACCGCAAAGAAGGCCACGCTTCTTTACATGCATCACACTGGCGAAATGCAAGCCTAGACATCTCATTGTGAAACGACTCGTGTGCTGCCTGACTGCTTCTGGCGATTGTGTAGCTACAAACATATTGTCGATAGATGGCTGCCGATCTCTGCAATTTTCTTGTGCTGGTCTTTTTCTATCATGATGACACTGTTGCTTCTCTTCCAATGATTCTGGTAGGCTTCTTTTCCGCGTTTCGTTACGGCTCCTTCCAGTAGCTCTGTTTTCAGAATGTATTTTCGTCTGTTGTTCTTTTTCAAGGCTACCTGAAAGGACTCTGTTTAGTCGTTTTCTCTTTGCGTCCTGTTTTCTTTCATTGCAGGTTGCACTAGCTCTTTTTCGTCGTTGTCTTATGCCTCTTGCTCTTTTTCACTACTAGTACCGATAGCTCTTCTCTGACGTTGCTTTTCTGCATTTCGTTCCTTCTCACTACTTGTTGCAGCAGCTATAGCTCTTCTCTGACGTTGCCTTTCTATATCCCGTTCTTTGTCACCACTGGTTGCAGCAGCTCTTCTCTGACGTTGCCTTTCTGCATTTCGTTCCTTCTCACTGCTCGTTGCAGCAGCTATAGCTCTTCTCTGACGTTGCCTTTCTGCATCCCGTTCTTTGTCTCTACTGGTTGCAGCAGCTCTTCTCTGACGTCGCCTTTCTGCATCCCGTTCTTTCTCACTGCTAGTTGTAGTAGCTCTTCTCTGATGTTGCCTTGCGGTAGCGTCTCGTTTTCTTTTAGTAATAGTTACAGAGGCTCGACAATGAGATTTCATTGCGATCGATGTGTTAAGTAATAACACAACTGAACTATCTAGGTAGATAACCGCGACCAACACAACTCGATACTCACTCACGTATACAGCTCCCAACTGTCGAAAGCTGCCACAAAACTGATCACTCTCTAGATAATTAATGTGTAAAGTACTATGAGTCTAACCTTGATCAATATTTCACTCAGCTAGATTTAGACGTCAACTGTCGCTGAATGCACTCGATGGACAGAAAATCAGTTTTGTTCGAAATAGCTTCGTACAACTACTAGACTCTCTACTGTCGTAATTTACATGTTTTCTTTACTTTGCGCGCTCTTTTCAGTCAATGGTGATTCTGTTCGAAAGCTGTCACAAAACTGATCACTCTCTAGACAATTTAATGTGCGAAGTACTATGAGTCTAACCGTCATTAATTTTTCACTCAGCTAGATTTAGACGAAATATTTCAATGCAATTTCAGTCAGAAAACATCGGCCGCGGCTAGCGAGATGGCATCGGCCAGGTAGTTAAATCTATGCACGGGTAGATTAGCTACATATTGCTGAATGCACTCGATGGACAGCAAATCAGTTTTGTTCGAAACAGTTTCGTACAATTAGTAAACCCTTTACTGTCGTAAGTGACTTGTTTTCTTCAAATTTCTTTCAACTGTGTACTTTGCGCGCTTTGTTCGGTCAATACTGTCTACCGATGACGTCACATGAAGTGTCACAGTTAGTTACTTAGATCGATAGTCAAGCTAACGGAGAAGCGCCTAACCAACGGTGTAGCCGTGTAAACTACTATATCTACGATTCATTCGTGGGGTGGCTAGTTAGGAGTGGTGGACAACGCACAGTAAAACGCGCATGCTTAAACAGTAAGTGAGCAATGTTTCCATGGCGATGTTAGCAGTTGTTAACTTTCATTACATTAGCTAATTATTATTATTAGCTAAGAACAGCATTAACTGTCACAAAAACAGTTATTACAACAATTAACTCAGACGCTATATAAGTAAAAACGCTGCTTACGCCTAATTCAATCTTGTTGCCATAGCAATAATTACAGAGTGACGTCACATAACGTGAAGTGTCAATTTTTGGCACCCATCGAGGAAAACAAACAATTATTCAAAATGATCCATTTATAACAGCTGTCCCCTGGGTGTGGGGGTGGTGGAACGCGGTCACATAAGTGAGCATAGTGTCCATAGAAACATCTCTAGTGATGACGTCACATGACGTAAACTATTGTATGTTTACTTTCTTCAAAACTAGCAAAGAACGATTCGAATTTATCAATTCATAAACGATTCCTCCGGGGGGAGAGGTGGTGGCGCACGGACTACTGTTTTGAAAATAAAATTAAGAATTAGAAAATAAAAGCAGAAAATTACAAAATTAGATACATAAAAACTGTATACAAAAACATAGAAGGGTCCAACCGCCCATTGACCCTCTATGTCTACATAAATAAGATATGTATATTTTCATTACCTGTTGACAATGTTGTCCCTGAGGAGATGTATAGTAATTTAATTAATACGTTAATTGATGTATATGTAAGTACAAAATGTGCTTGCTGATATACATTCCTATAGACTAGGAATAAATGTATGGACATAGCTTTGAATGCATGATGAAAAAAGACACTGAAACATACAAGTGGGTGTAATGAAAGCAACAAAACGTTTACTAATGAATCAAATATCTCAAACAAAGTAGAGTGATGTCTTCCATTCTACATAACTACATGGTATACACAATTCACATCCTTCCTACTTCACATTCGTTATCAGTTTTCTCATTGCCATGCTTCGACTCCCCAGTTCTCCTCCTACTTTGGTTGTTTCCAAGTTCAGTTTCCTTTCCTTTGTACTCCCTTGCAGAAAATGTGCAGACGTACATTGAATATCTAGCTATCATTTTCCTCTTAATATTATGACATGTGGGATAGACACAGTCATCAGTGAGTTCTTCGGCCATCCGTATCAAAACCTCTTTCACATTTCTGGTAGCCATCAAAGTATCTTCTGCTATACTTCAAAACATTAGTTCTACTTCAACATCATATCAAATGTGCGACCTGTAACATGCTCAAGACTGCCCTTCTTGAATTCTCTCAAACTAGTTAGTGTTGCAAAACTGCTATGATCTGGAGCTGAATTTAAGACATACTCAAGGCAAGCATCACACACTGCCTCATTTTTCTTAATACTATGGACACAATAACCCACAGTCGTCATCTTGATAGCTTCCACGATTCCCACCTAGAGGTTTCATAAACTGAGCAATGCTGATGATTTTTAGTGCACATTTGAAAGCCACAGGTGATGGCACAGGATTGTTTAGCCTTACTACACTAAAAAGGTTCTCAAGACAATCTTGAGTGAGGTGTGAAGTCAGCAGAAAATTATGTCCACTACCAAGCAACTCCTCTTGTATGTCCAGCACAGAAGTTGTTGCCATTATGACACCTGCTTGCACAGACTTCCAGTTTTCTCTTCCACTCATCTTCAAAGACTTGAAGAGTGTGACCACAGACCAAATAAAAAAAATTCATTATGTTAGCAGAAGTACAGCATGCCAATGAAATATGTGATGAGAACGAGCATTCACAAACTAACATGCATTCATGATCATTTCAAACAAGATGACATATCTCAATACAGACCATTATCCTCATCAGATGACAGATGGTCTTCTTGCATAGCATAGCTGTGATCTTGCACATCTGTTGTTACTTGGACACCAGCATTCAGAGAGTCTTCTTCCTTTGTGCTGTTTCGAGACTTTCTGCTATTCTTGGAGCCAACTTTCTGGTGGGGAAATATTGTTGGTACTGCATTCCATTTCAGTTTCTTCTTTCCATCTTTCCTGTGTTGCTCAAATTGAGAGCTATCAAAATGAGCCTTGAAGAAATAAACAGAAATTTTATAAGGCGCTTCTTACGGTAATTTTACTAGCATCAAGTGTGGGCAGTAAATATAAAGGTATATATGATACGACCCAAGTAGGAATCTGGACCGTTCGCGAATGGGCTAGCCCATTTGCGAATTCTCATACGGGCTGACCATTTGGAATCCTCTAGCCCGTATAAGAATACGAGGTGAACAGAGTAGGAATTCAGACCGTTCGCGAATAGACTAGCCCGTTCGCGAATGCGGTCAAAATTTAAAAACTTAAATTTAAAAACTATCAATAATGCGTAACTTTATAAAGTAATTTGGTTTTTCTTACCGACCTCGCCACTCTTGCGAAAGGACACAAACACACAAAACAACCGTACACAAGCATACAAACACAGTTACACAACAGACAAAAACGGACACACGGACACATGCGTGCACAATTCCAGCGTGTTTTTCTGTGCACGATTCCAGTGTGTTTTGTTTGCACATTGCTAGTGCATTCGTGCGTGCACAATCCATTGTACTTTTGTGTGCATGCAATTCCGGTGTCTTTTTGTAGCGAGTGTAAATTTGTCCAATTCAGCTTGCTAGAAAATTCGCAAACGGTATGGCAAGTCCGGGGGGGGAACCATTCGCGAATGGGCTAGCTAGCCCACATGCGAATGCGGTGTAAACCAATGTTTAGTTTGTTAGTGGTTATGTGCGATAGGGACAGTAGACTTGCTTAGTTGTGTTGTATGTAGATTTCAATGTTGAAAACACATGTGTTGACAGACAGGCAAACAGACATACACACACATACATACATACATACAGTCATAAATTAACTACTGGACTTGGCCTAGAATGTCAAAGTCAAATAATCTATCTAAATCACCATGATTAAGTGACAGTTTTGCTGATTTTAGTCACTTATGCTTGGACCTTTTAGTTTCAAGCTAGCTGATTGTTAAAGTAGACTTCAATGTTGCCAATATATCATTGACAGACAGACAGACAGATACTTTATTCTCATATAGACGCTGCTTGTACATACGCTAGGAATTTGTGAAAGCAAACCAGTCCTTGCAAAGTCAAAGATTAACTAATGGACTTGGCCTCGAATGACAAACAGACAGACAGATAGACAGACAGGCAGACAGACAGACATCTCAACTAGACAACACACATAACTCAATCATTGCTCAGCTCTCAAACTGACAGAGAGACAGAGAGACAAACAGACAGACAGACAGATTAGTAGATGTCAATGTTCTAAATATACAACTGACAGACAGACAGACAGACAGACAGACAGATATAATGACATACATACATACAGACAAACAGACAAACAGACAGACAAACAGACTAACTTCATTTATGAAAATACATGATTATGACAGAAAGATAGACAGACAGTCAGACAGACAGATACTTTATTCTCATATACACTCTACTTGTATACATATGCTAGAAACTTGTAAAAGCAAACAAACCCTAGATAAACTAATGGACAAACAGACAGACAGACAGATAAACAGACAGACAGACAGATATACATACATACATACATACATACATACATACAGACAGACAGACAGACAGACAGACAGACATCTAAACTAGACAATACACACGACTCAATCATTGTTAGTTCTGTCTCTTTGTGCACTCTCGACGGTGCCAAGTTGGTTGTTGGGAAATTTGGCCGCACTCGCCACACCGTTTGAAGATGAACTAACGCAGTCCAGGTGATACCAGTTCTCACTGTCATCACACTGGACCATTTGCTTCCCAGGAAGGTGCAAGTAGCACAGACAATGGATGCTGATTGCCGTCTTTACTTCAGTAGATCTTGTTGTACGGCTAACTTGAGGAAAGCAAGTGAGAGTACCTGACTGAAAACAGAAGTGCAGGTGTTTTCTTAGAGAACGCTCAGAGAAAGATACAGTACTGGGATCAATTCCATGACACAATGCTGTAGCAAAAGCCACAGCAAAGGGGCCACAGTTTCCCTCCCCAAGTAACTGCTGCTGCACTGCTTTGATGGCTACATCAATTTTGCCATCCTTGTCAGCCAGAAGCCTGTAAATATCAACAAGCTGCCTACGAAGGGCACGTCCTAGATGACAGACTGTCATATACGTATACATGGGCACAGCTTTCTATAACTCCTGCAGTGGAGGTGAGCCAATGATGCCGTTCGTTGTTGTGTATCTGAACGGCACCGTTTGTGGCTGCTGTAAATCCCCCAGGAGACATTCCCACCAGAGGAGAATTTAGTCCATCAATTGTAGGAAACTGATCCCTTAGAAGACGTTGTGCAGCTGAAATGTGTGTGTCATAGAGCCATTGCCCACCTAGCAACCTCAGTTCATCTCCTCTGTCAAGCTGAAGATGAGGTAACCAATCGTTGTTCTTTGCTGGGCGTTCGTGTTTGACATTCAAGTCCATGATAATAATCTCAGTCTCTTCTTTCTTGTCTTCCGACGTTGCAGCACATCCGACCACGATGGCACTTGGGGGAGCACAGTTTCTTATTTGCCCGGCAGCTACATTTCTTCACAACGGTACAACTATTGTTGCACTTACAGTCACTGGTCGATAACGCGTTTGATGGCTTGATGGCTTTGTTGATGGCTTTGTTGATGTTGATGGCTTTGTTGATGGCTTTGTTGGTTGCTTTAAACTAGCAAGATTCATACATTTTACTCCACGGTGGCACTTGCTGTGGCACACAGTACCATTATGAAGGCATGGACACTGTCTTCCTGTCACACATCCCTTTCTACATTTGCAACGTCTTGCAGGCAACCCTCCACGCTTCTGTCTAGCCAATCTCACCGCTTCCCTTAAAGATATCTTTCGGTCATTCTCCCAGTTAGACGTACTGAGATCCTCAATCTTGCCTAGAAATACCTCTAGATTGTTATCATCATACAATCTCTCCAAGACTCCGTACTTTGACCTGTTTTGATAGGATATAAATAATCAATTTATGGAAGACAAGGGAGAAGCCACTACATGTACCTGAGACGGTAGCTGATTCTCTTTGTCCCTCGGATTTCAACCACTACTGCAAGAAGACGTGGGAGATCCGTTGACATCCTGTCTTGTTGGGGAATTCTAACAGTGACATAGTCACCCACTGCATATGGTTGTAGTTTCGCTCGTTTGCTTTTGGAATACTTGTACATTTGCTTCTCTGCTGATTTGATGTAATTATCTAACGCTCTCTTTCTTCTTTGTATGTGTTGTCTACTTGTTCCTAACAAGCCACCTGCATTAGAAAAAGACACACTTTGCTGCTGCTATCATTGAAGGGTGTATACAGACCATAAATGTATGTATGTACATATGTATTACGTATGTATATTTCATACCTGTTGATCCTTCTGAAGTCTCTATATAATCATTGCCATTGCCTAATTGATTTATAAGAGTAAGGTTAATTACTGGCAACATTAAATATAGTTTTTGTACACGTAGAAACTTCATCCATCTCCACAAAGCGTTTCTCAGAAAAATCAATGCCATCATCTAACATCATATACGTGTACAATAATTAGAAGAACATTGTGTAACTGCATCATTAACCATCAGCCAATGAAGAAGTATCTCCTACTGTCTCTATGTCATCATTGTCATTGTCATTGTCTGGAGGAGAGGCGATGGTGGCATTGCCAAATTGACAAGTTATGTCAGCTAGCAGCAATACATAGTAACAGTTAGGTTATCTAGTTTGTGTCAACGTTTCAATATTCACACACACGCACGCATGCACACAGACACACGCACGCACGCACACACACACACACACACACACACACACACACGCACGCACACAGACACACACGCACGCATGCACACAGACACACGCGCACACACACACACACACACACACATGCACGCACGCATGCACACAGACACACGCACGCACACACACAGACACACGCACACACACACACACACACACACACACACACACACACACACACACACACAACGCACACACACAACTTATAATATACCTCTACAAACTCTGGCCATCTCCACATCATCTTCATCTCCTTTATCAGAATAATCATTGCCATCTAACACCAATATACAAGTAAAATTGGAAGCTTATTATGAAACGTTTTAACACACACACACACACACACACACACACACACACACACACACACACACACACACACACACACACACACACACACACACACACACACACACACACACACACACACACACACACACACACACACACACACACACACACACACTGATTATACATGTAGAAACTGTGTGATCCTCCACATGACCATCTCCTTCATCAGGGGAATCGTTGCCATATTCTAACACCAAGATACAAGTAAAATAATTGGAAAAGTATTAGGGTAACTGCATCATTGTACCGTCAGTCAATGTAGGAATATCTTTTAGAACCTTCAGCAAATCCTCTTCTTCAGGTTGAACATCTTTATGGGAACCAGGAAACACACCATCTGTTGGGGGCTGTCCAAAAACAACGTCATAAGGCGCCACATTGATTGCACTATGGATTTGTGTGTTCATAGCATCTGTGTACAAGAATACAAATCTAAAACATAATCTGTGATGCAACGTCAGTAGCACAAGTACATTGCACTAGGGAAAGATATTTGGTCCATCCCGTTCCTGGATACTCTGCACGACGGACAGCAAGCATATGTTGTACAGTTCTATGGGCCTGTTCGACAAGGCCTTGAGATTGAGGATGGCGTGGACGACCTGTCACAATTTTGCAATCTCCTGGCCATAATCTAACAACTTTTCGAATGATCTGTAGCAAGAAAATAAAAGAACAAGAGTAATAAATTTTTGGTCGAGACTTTAGGTAATGTTCTTACCTTATTGCAAAATTCTTTCCCATTGTCATGCTGTAATATCAGTGGGAGACCAACAACACTGAAGACATTTTTAATAAGACATCTGGCCACTTCCACTGACTTCTTCCTATGCTGAGGCCACAGGAAATTGAATTTGGTAAAATGGTCAATATAATGACCGATATATTTGAAGTCTCCATCAGGGTCTACTGTCACATCAATAAGATCTATCTGGCCTCTTCGCATGAAACCTGGTGAAATAATCGGCTTGACAGTAGCTACTGACATTTGTGGCGTTTTACATGCGCAGATAACGCATGTCTTCACAAATTGTTGAACTGCAAGTCTCGGGATGCCAAAATACTGCTTTTGAACCTAAGGTAGACACAATCTCTGAAACACCATCCATCCACCCGCCCATCCGCCCGCCCATCCGCCCGCCCATCCGCCCGCCCATCCGCCCGCCCATCCGCCCGCCCATCCGCCCGCCCATCCGCCCGCCCATCCGCCCGCCCATCCGCCCGCCCATCCGCCCGCCCATCCGCCCGCCCATCCGCCCGCCCATCCGCCCGCCCATCCGCCCGCCCATCCGCCCGCCCATCCGCCCGCCCATCCGCCCGCCCATCCGCCCGCCCATCCGCCCGCCCATCCGCCCGCCCATCCGCCCGCCCATCCGCCCGCCCATCCGCCCGCCCATCCGCCCGCCCATCCGCCCGCCCATCCGCCCGCCCATCCGCCCGCCCATCCGCCCGCCCATCCGCCCATCCGCCCATCCATCCATCCGCCCGCCCGCCCGCCTTTTCAACAGCGAATAACTGTTGAAAAAATGTACTATTGACGAGTGCAGCTACACATGAGGGAGTGGTCAGTGTGAAGGATCGTTTAGGAGAACTGTGTTAATTGTGACGAAAGGCTGCTGCCTTCACTGCACACAAAGCTGCCGTCATCATGGGTGACTGTAGAAGACAAGTTGATTACACCACAACCTCACACGTCTGTCCCCATTACAGATGTTTCTTATGCAATGCAACTGTGTGTAGAGCACGGACTGACAGAAGAAAGCTGTCGTGAGTTGCTAAACTACCTGAACCAGGTAGGAAGCATTCTGTATTACTCTCATCACCCGACTTTAGTAGAAGTTCTCTTTCCTGTACCACCATTTGTGGTCACTTAATTTACTTAAGGCTGTTTTCAGACATGATCACGAATCTTTAGAATATGACCATCGTTTCAGAAGTGTTAATATCAGTCGTGATCAGTTTGAAAACATGCACAATGACCTTGTTTCTAATGGCATTGCTAGGATATCTATGCTGCTGGTGCTGTGGAGTGAGTTCCTCCTTACTGAAGATTGTTATGTTGACGTGTTTATTAAGCTTTTCCTTGCTCTCGACTTTGGTTATCTAACTGGCTCATCAGATAATGTAGTTCAGGAACTGGGAGACACTTTGGGGAGACGTCAGATCACTTTAACTTCACCGCTTAGCACCAACACGACATCATATTCATCTGGTCAAGTGATAGAGGAAAATCGTCATCAAGAGCAAACAGACAGTTGCAAAGAAATAATTTTTCAGCTAAAACAACATAATGTTGGCTTGCTGTTGCCATGGTTACTAAACGATGAGGAACCAGAGGATGTTGGTAAACTTTGGACTTCAGATATACCACATGGAGTCATGCAAGTTTCTGTCAAATACTCATTTGCATATGATCGTCCATTGGGCTTGTTTGAACGACTGTCTGCTCGTTGCCATCGTCACTCCAATTATATTTGTCACTGGAGCAGTGGACTGCTGATGTGTTATGGTGCAGTGACTGTGCATTTCGATTGCAGCAAGAATATTTCACCTGGCTTTATATGTCTCAGTGGTAGAGTAGTCAAGTCACATCACAGTGTTGGCAGATTGTGGCATGCTCTTCTTCGTTGTGTGTCAGATATGGAGGATCTTCTTCAGTCTGTTCCTGGTGTTCTCCCTGATAGATTCATCTACAGTGGAAGTTCTTCTAGCACAAGTAGGAAGTCTCCCCTCAGCCGAGCTAAACAGTTTGTTCCAAATGAAAGGTGGGGATCATTTGCAGTAGATGCTACAGCAGGAAGACACAGTGCAGAGATGGCAAAACATATCAATGCAGTACAACAGGGTAAATAACAACCGTGAATCCTGTCTTCACATAGAATGTGTGTTTATATATGTGTATTTGTGTATTTATTTAGTGTGTCCAAGTGTACAGGTAGGTGTTCCTCTCTGTCACGTTTTGTCTTCAGAAAGTGCAACTCCAGTAAATCAAATGGACCTCCACAAGATAGCAGCAGATGTTGGAGAGTTCTGGCCTAACCTAACAAGTATCATATTTGGTTCTGACCAGTCTACGTTATCAAAGCTACAGCAAAACATTTCTGACTCCAGTGTTGTCCAGCCACCAGCATTCCGCATATTAAGTGAGTGGTTAGAGTCACGAGACAACCAACTGATGGTATGTGAATTGTATGATGCTCTACTTGTTGCTCGCATTCCATCTGAACCTCAAAAGCATTTGAGTTACTTGATTTTACCTGATGCAGCATCTGGACTACAAAACACTGAGAAGACGGCTCCACCTGGTGACTCTGACAGAGTCACTCCACTCATCAAAGAAATAGTAGCTGAAAACGTTAGACATCGTTGGCATGAACTAGGTATATACCTTGGTGTTTCAGAAGGAGTCCTAAGGGAATGTGACCAACCAATTTTCAAGTTGAAAGAGAAATTACATAAAGTTTTGTCAGCCTGGACAGATCAAACCCAACATGCTACAGTTCAGCAGTTGTTGGTTGCTTGTGATAAAGCTGGAGTGGGAGGAATAGTCAGGAGAGAGATTGAATCTAAGCTTAGCACAAACTGATTGGAACTTGAGTCATACAGAGTGATATATAGTGGACATAACAATTGTTGTTTGCTCTGTAAACAAAGAAGTAATGATCTATATGTGGACGGGAAAAGGAAAATATGAGAAAGGAGACAACACACTTTGCTTGCTACGAACCAACAGCCTTATTGCTGTGTGCAGCTACAATATATGTAGAAGATTATCATCCAGAAGAAAATATCATCAGAAAGTAACAAAATTTTGATGACAGTGGATTGTTTGTGAACAAGATGGTTATTGATAGGATGACACAACTGATTGAAATTACACACAAAGCAATGATGTAACTGCCCGAGAACAAGGTAACATTATTGAGTTGGATGACATACTGTTGGTGCATCTGTTGAGTCAAATGTGTGTGCATGAGTGAGTGGAAAGAAAACAATTGTAGAGCAACACAAATACAGACAGGCACACAAAAACAGAGACATACAACTGAGCACAAAACAGTCACAAGATAGTTAGAACATAAATTGACCACTTATAAGTGTCTCTTGACTCACATATTATTCAGTATATCAAATACACACCAATGAGACGTTGATTGTGTCTGTAGGTTCACTTCAACTTGATCATCTCTGATATTTCATCATTGACTGGATGTGGCAGGATGTCAAGCAGCCACCAATACGTTCATTTATGTCGACTTGTACAGCATGATATCATACCACGAGTGAAGGACAGACACACAAACCTCAGCCTCTTCTTACAAGATGAACACTCATTAGAATGGAAGTTATTGTACAAATAGTGTACATAGAAGATACAGTAAAGACAAAAGTTTAGTTGTTTTGTATTGAACTGCTGATAGCTATTGGAAATTGAATCTCAGCTTCACCAGATAACGCATCTTGATCTACAAGAAAACACTGTGTCACCCTCATGTGTCTATTGAAGTAAATATTTGCATTTAATGTTTCTAATTATTTATGTATTTAATTAATTAATTAAATAAATTATTAATTATTAATTTTGTAATATTTTATCTCCAATATCAACAATCCTGTAAACATGGAAACATGTTAAATTGAGGACACACGTCTTAGTTAACCATGACAGACACAAACAAACTCATGCCTGTTGTCCATATCAGACACAGTGTGCACATGTATGTATGCATCAGGATTCTAGTCGACCAACTCTCACTTTAGTGACTACACAACAAATTACTATACTAATTATATTATTTTGTATTATATTAAATATCAATAATAATTAATTATATTATAGGTATTAGTTACTAATTAATCATTATTTGTTTTATTGATAGATGAAGTTATGTATTACATTCGTGCATCTTACCTGCTTCACATCATATATGACGTACTGTATGACAAAAATACAAATGTTAGTCTGTTGACCATGGCTGAGAGGTGCGTAGAACAGTTGACTCACTGTTGTAGTTCAGTGTGTAGCGGTGTGGGTTAAGTACTTTGGTATCACAAGTTGGACCGAGAGAAACGACACAACCATCAGACCTGCACAAATATAAATTTGTATGTATGTGTGTCTGTCTGTCTGTCTGTCTATCTGTCTGTCTATCCGTCTGTCTGTCTATCTGTCCATCTGTCTATCCATCTATCTGTCTGTCCATCTATCTGTCTGTCCATCTGTCTATCTGTCTGTCTGTCTATCTATCTGTCCATCCATCTGTCTCAATCTGTTCAATCTGTCTCCTCACATTGTATGTATATTCCGGTGCAATCCTTCCTTTCCCCATAACACTCTGCTTTCCACGAGGCAGCTGATCTGCTTCGTAATCTGCAGCTAACAAATCATTCGTTGTCCCCAATGATACCTACACCACACAGCCATCAATCACACCAACAATCTACAAACAACGACGACGCTAAACAAACATCACAAAGTAGAAGAAGACCGACGTTTTTCGAGCGAGTAGCAAAACAATAGTTTGCACTCTTCGAACAGATATCAGCAAAATAGACACCTTTTCCAAACTGAAACAAAAACATACAAAAATCACACATTAAAATATCATAAACAGCTGATGTAATACCATGTAGCCTGTGACTGGTCTTCTGGGGGTGCAATCTTGAGACCTTCACTCAGAATGCCAACCCAATTGGTCAGCCTATAGAGCCATTCCATAAGAGCTGCCTGATATGATGGATGTTTGTGCAATGAGTGATAGAAGGATGTTGTGACTGTGTTGTGTGGTTACCTGTTGCCGATGTCGGTGAACGTCGACTTCTTGTCGATAGAGAAAACGTCGAGGACATCCAGAGTGTATTGATTGTGAGTCTTGGCGTGTGTTGTTTTAACGTAACGCTCAACAAGCTAAACACATAAACACATTTGTTTGCACTTTGTCTGTTCGTCTGTCTGTCTGTCTGTCTGTCTGTCTGTCAGTACTCATTAGCAATAGTCTCGGACTACAAGTAGAACATTTCATTTTAACAATAACTGTTTGTAGTAGTGAAGATTGTTGACAATAAACTTGATTCTGTCTGTCTGTCTGTCTGTCTGTCTGTCTGTCTGTCTGTCTGTCTGTCCATATATTTCAAACATGGAACTATTATACATCACTGCAAAGTACATAACTATAACTAAAGTCCAACACTAGTAACAACATAAAACTTGCAAACTACATACGAGAGGCTAGACTCTAGAGCTAGGCACAAGATACGCAAGTCAGACGATCACATGCACGTGACTAGCAACGCCCTTCAAGGTATTGGTCACGTGCGGGAATTACACGTGTACATACTTAATTAATTAGATAGCAATCCTTGTTCTATGTCCATAAATGCTCTCTAGCTCCTATTTCCTGCAGAAATCAACGACATCACGTAGCCTGGTAAAGAATGAGACTGTGAATACATTTAAATCTAGATGAATCACAGCGTGTTGACTGGTTAAGAAACTTACCAGTGTCTTTAGAGTTTCAGCAAGTGCATGGCCATTCAGACCTATAAAACTCAGCACACCTCTTAGTAAATTTGGCTCACAACAGCCTCCGTCTGCATGAAATTTGGCATTGTGAGTGATAGCTAACGATTGTTTGTGCATGATAGTTTATGTTTGAACATGCAACTGTCAATGATAATTCTAAGAGAAATGTAGGAGTAAATAGTTGCTAGGTCTACACTACTGGCAGAGGTTGCAGTAAGATAACAGGCTGCTCTCTTGCCACTTCAGTTGATTTTGTGCACCTAAGCAATAGCAAGAAATGCAGCATTGTCATATTTAATTGTTACTATTTTGATTTTATTTTAATTATTGCTAGTACTTTATTATTTATTTATTTATTTTTTAATTTTTATATATTTGAGTTGTGATAGTGTGGTGTTGTTAATTAAATTGAAGAGTAACTTGCAGCCTGTTGTTGGCAAAACAATGAGAAATAGAAAGAGCATGTGTGTAGCATGTAGTGAAAACTGAGGGTCGATTGAACTTGTCATTAAAGATGTAAGAAGGGTTTACGTGTACACGTTACCTATAGCTACAAATCATTGAATTTGTTTGTTTGGTGTTGGACAACAATTTGGTTGTTGGTTGTCAGGCTACGTGATGTCGTTGATTTCTGCAGGAAATAGGAGCTAGAGAGCATTTATGGACATAGAACAAGGATTGCTATCTAATTAATTAAGTATGTACACGTGTAATTCCCGCACGTGACCAATACCTTGAAGGGCGTTGCTAGTCACGTGCATGTGATCGTTAGACCTACATGGCAGTGCCACGAATTGAAACTGGACATGGAAGGTCAACGAGTAAAACAAGCTGCGATTGTAGAATTGCACCACAGCTTATAATTGGCCTGGCGAGGCGATCTAAAATCTTTGCCTTTTTTGGTAAAGACGGGGCTAAAGTCCCGTACAAACGTAGGTAGCAACCGCGTGTACTGAAGCGTTTGTGCTTTACGTGAGCGTATCGTTTGGCAGCTGCATTTGGTTTTGCTTTTGGTGTAGAGGATTCCTTCGTATCACTTGTTATACAGATGGCTATACGAATTGATCCAAAATGGGATAGTCGGTTGAAACCAAAGCTTGTGAAAGTTGCTGAGATGTTGTCTCCACGTCGGAATCGGCTTCCTGCGCGACTTTTTAGTGAGAACCTCATCAATGAAGATGAACTCGAGCGTTTCACCAACTCAGATAAGTTAGATACTGACTTGGCCCTAGAAATTTTGTTTGTGCTACGTAAAGAAGTTGAAGGATCGTTTGACAAATTTTGCGATGTACTGCTGGAGGTTAAAGATGAAACATTAAATGGTGTAGAGAAGTCTCTTCGACCAGATCGTCAAACCAGCATTGAAGGTAAGCATTTATTGTAGGAAACAATTCAAACCATGCAGTTTGCACGTGTAGGGGCATGTCTGACGTTTTGACATCAAGCTGCATGGGATGTGCCAATTTATACTAGAGATGGTGGTTTTGTCTTTGTGAGTGTTTGCTGCAGCAGCAGTGTGTAGCTACAAGAAAGATCAGAGAGAGGTGGTTTGTTCTAATAAGCTATAGACTACATGCAGTGCAACTTAGATTGGCATGGTGTCCTTCAGAAAGAAATGTGTACTGTTTTAGTAGCCCATGCATAACTATTTTAAGTTGTGTAAGTTGTGTATGGGCTGATGTTGTAATGGATTATGTTATTGCAATCAGTTATTGTAACTGAACAGTCAGTTTGACATTAAATTGCTGAAAACAGATTTTCTAATTTGTCACACATTCCAGATGGTGTGGTAGCTAGTATTGCCTGTCCACAGGAGACATCATAAGTATCACATTACTAAATACCGCTCAGGAGGTCCAAACTAAATTTAGAATAAACATAACATACTGTGAGTAGAATAGAATTTAGAATGCATAGTCATCAAGCTGTGGTCAGATGATGTCTTAAACATCTTTGAAAGCTGAACAGATGTGTACTAGGAAGGCCATTTCAGTTGGTAACGTTTAATTCAATTTACAAATGGCATTCACCTGATGACACAATATGCATTTTATCTGGTCAAAGAGCATATCAGATTGCATGTTGCTTTTGTAGGTGGAGCCTAAACTATCTCAAATCCACATCCAAAAGCTCACACAGAGTATTTAATTACACCAATGAGCGCTTTCACACACAGAGTTAACTCAGGTTAGGATAGAGTTATGATAACCCTACTCCACCCAACTTGCGTTCACGCGTAGAACACGGGTAATTAGTATATGCAGTAGAGTAGAGCGAATACATCGATTGCTTGAAGTTTCTGCTTGAGAATAGGAAAGCAATATAGGTGATATCGAAACACCAGAAGGAGAAGCCATTTGTAATTTGGCGCGATGGATTCTAGGGCGTTTTTGCATATATTAGGGCATGTCTTCACTCCACTCTAACTCCGTCTAACCATACTTAACCCTCAGTCTTAACCCTCAGTCTTAACCCTCAGTCTTAACCCTCAGTCTTAACCCTCAGTCTTAACCCTCAGTCTTAACCCTCAGTCTTAACCCGGATTAATAACTTGGGTTTACTAAACTCGCCTTCACACGACTGGGATAATTGGAGTCTAACCCAAAGTTAACCTGATTTAACTCAAGTTAACCCTGTGTGTGAAAGCGCTCAAACAACCACCTCTCCACGTGTAGTTGAACCATATCAATTTTATCTGGGTAAATGGCTGGGATGTTGATACTAGAATCTCTGGGTGATGATTGTGTGAACAGGGGCGCGTTTCTTTATTCTCCACCGACTTATCCGGTTGAGGTGGTGGACCTCCACCGGATTAGCTGGATGTATTCCGGTGGAGGCGGATTAGTGTGGAATAAAGAAACGTGCCGGTGGAGGTGAGCATGCGCATTCGGCTAATATTGCGAAATGGATCTGTTCTTGTCCTACGTGCATGGCTATTGTTGCATTTGCAGCTTCCCTGTTCACTGACTTATTGGACGACACCGAGATGTTGCTTTTGCTTCTAACTGGTATCTTTCATTGTGTGGCTTTGATTCTGTGTAGCAGTGAGCATGCGCAGTGATCTACCTCCACCGGACCTCCACCAGCTCAACCAGCGAAAGGCGGTTGAGCTGGTGGAGCTGGTGGAGCTCCACCAGCTCCACCGGTGGAGAAAAAAGAAACGCGCAGGAACTCCACCACCTAATCCGGATTAGACGGTGGAGGCTAAAGAAACGCGCCCCAGACTTGAACTTAATAATATGCATTCACAAGTCTTTCTTATCGCATTTTGTTATGTTTAGAGTCTGCTTTTAGTAATGATACATTACCTAGAGTGGAGGAGGGTTCTTGACTAGCCAACGTTGCTGACATTCCATCTTTACCACAACAGCATTTAAGTGATACCATGTCACCTCATGCAGCACCTGGATTAGAAAAATCTAAAGAGATAGACAGCTGCATGTGGTGAGACAAGTTGAGGTGACTCTGGACGCGTTTGATTTGCAGTTCTAGAGCTGAAAATGAGGAACTGTTGGAACTGACAGAATCAGAACTAAATCGAATGAAAAATCTGCTTTGTGAACTGGAACTGCTATCGGAAACAATGTCAACGCCTACTAGGGCTGCATCAGCTGCCGATCCATCGACTACCAGAGCGACTTCAGCTAACAGTGCCTCTTGTTGCAATTGACCTTGTGCTGGATGCAAACCTTCCGCAAACAGCGATAGAGTGCACAAAAATATCAGTACATTGTACAGCTGTCTGCAATAGTGCGCTTTTACTCTTCCAGGAATTTTTCAGAAAAGAGGCATGTTAGTCGTAGCTTCAAACTTCCAGACCAGAGAGCGCATCATCAGTTCTAGCAGTTCCAGGTTGTGGACAGAACTGTCGGAATCAGTCGGAACAGTTCTGGAACTAACTCGAACGCGAGTTCTAGCAGTTCTGGCAGTTCTGGAGCTGCCGGAACTGCCGGGAACTGCAAATCAAACGCATCCTCTGAGATGGTCACTCCACTAATTAAAGAGAAAGTAGCCGAAGTTGGTTTAGGGTGTTGACTAGCCTCGAAGTTCCAGACCGTCTCCCAAAAGTTCCAGACCGTCTCCCACTTTCTCATTTTGTTTGGGAGACGGTCTTGAACTTCGAGGCTAGGTGGTGGCATGAAATTGGTATTACCTTGGAGTTTTATAAGCATGCTGATTGAATGTAAATGACAGTTGTACACATTTTGCCTTGGACAAATGAAAACAGACGTTGTACCTTTGAGCAGTTTTTGTCTGCTTGTGATGAAGCTAAGGTGGGAGGAACAGTGAGGAGAGCATTGGACAGTGACACAACACATTGACGGAATATACTTTATTTTAGTTACAGAAATTTGATAGAGAAACAATCGATTAGTTTTTGGAGTTAATTAATTGGATTTATGTCCCCTCTGGAGAGATCGACTCCTGCATGCAACTAAGCTGTTTTGGTGTACCAGAGAGCAGAGCTTAGAGAGCAGATTATGTTTGGTTTTTAGTAACTGTTACAAGGTGTAGTTTTGCATGGCCTAGGGTTGTAATCAGGTGTGATTACTGAACAGTCGGTTTGGCATTATAGATAGCTGAATGTATTAATATGCATTATTAAAGTCTAGCTTTCTCACTAGATTTCTGTTATGTTTAGAGTTTGTTCCTAGTGGCAGCACGTCTGCGCAGAGAAAAGCAGTATATTTTTTTGTGAATAAAGAGTTACAAGAAGACTTCAATGAGCAGTCAGACTATTGGAAAAGACTAAAGGAGTGCTTGTCTTATGCATTTGGAATTCCAGAAAAAAGCATTAAGTACTATCGAACAGCTTCTCCATGGGATTTCCCGAAAGAAAAGATTTATGTTGTCCATGTTGCTACCAAGGCTTTGGTTACAGTTCTTGTCAAGGGAATTGAAAAAGATGACATTGAAGAACACCAGGGCGTTGTAATTGATGTCCTATCTGCAAGTAGTAAATGCAACGAATCAGATATACAAATTTCACTATTTCGGGCTAAGAGTTGCAAACTGGTTGTTTTGCTACCAGGATTGGCAATGCTGCGTCTCATGATTGCTTTCTTCAGTCAACAAACCAGCTCATTGTTTCTTCAGAAACTTGCAAGAGTTTTGCCTGAATCAGCATATGAAGTCAGCTTTGGGTTTGCCTCACTTCCAGATTATCCAGCAAAATTACCAAAATTGCACGCAATGCCAAAATTGGGAGACAAAACTCGACAATTTATTGGACATCGACAAAAAGGTAACATTGACAGTTTTCTAAATTATAAGAATTAGAGACAATCCATGAGAGGGTGTCGTGAAACTTGTAACAGCTAGTAACGTTATTGTCATTTGGATTTTGAGTATGGTTTATTTCAGGTCTATTTTCAACATACATTTTTATTATTTTAACTTTAATAACAACATTGAACATGCCCATGATTACCATGATACACAGCATTTCATCATGAGTTTGGATCAGGATCAGGAGGGACTCACAGTAGGGGCTAAGACTTCATCAAATTCTAACATTGGACACTGTCCAGAGTGCCAAGACTACATATCAGATGTAAACAAGATTTAGAGTGCTGGACCAGGTACTCTACAGTGATAAACACCATCCAGAGTGTTGGATATCAAATCCATTGACTTGTAATCCAGAGTACGGGCACTGGTCCACACACAGCCTTGGTTTCTTACATACTACTTGAGATGCTAAGCTTCAGTTTTCTTGTAGAACATGTCCAATCTGTAGGGTTGATCTTGTGTGTTGGCTGATACGTCACATTGCCTAGTAACGGACCCAGATGCAACTCATCAAGCAAGAGGATACCAAGATGAGGCACTGTGAGCAGAGGTGGCTGCCAGTTTGTCAGATACTTTCATGAGTGCATTTAGTAAGGTGCATATGTACTTTAGTAGCAGTTCTTGCACTCACAATCCCACATCTAAATAAGCCATAGAGTCATCCTGGTGGCAGTACTGTGACTATAAAATTGTGAATTTGTTCTACTATTTATGATTTGTTATTTTGTTATATTAACTTATTAATTTAAAATGGCTTGAAATATATATCACACTTTAGAATTGATCTGATGTGTCATTGTATGATTGATATAGCAAGTTAGTCATTTTGACTGCTTAGTGTAGGTGACAAATTGTGTGTGCCTGTCAGACTTAGTTGTGTGTTGATTGTGATTTTGTTATAGGATCTGCATTGAATGTGTATCAGATGAACAAGAAGACTTCAGCGTTACTGTCAACAATGGAATTAGTATTCTTGTTTTATGTTTATTTACAAAATGATTTTAGTTCTAATTATTGTGTTTGTATTGTTTGTGCAGCAATTGACATCCAGGAACATCAAAAAACATGTCAGTGGCATGTTTAATGTTGTGGATGATTTAACTGATGATCTGGAAGAGTGTAAACGACAGGTGATCAGTACATGTACAGTTGATTTTTGTAATTGTGGTGATGTGAAGTAACTATGTTTTAGATCAATCAGAGACATGAACAGCTACGTCTCACAAAGACTTTGAACACACACGACAAGATAGTGCTGGGCGAACTTGGAAAGGGCAAAATTGAAGTTGCAGTAAGGGATGGATGTGACAAAGTGTTTGGACAGTTAGTTGAAATTCTTGTTTTGTGTTTAGCTACTGCAGATGAATCAAGACAGACGCTCAGTTGCTGATTGTTATGCAAGAATGAAACTGAATGAGCACAACTGTACGAAAGATATATATGTATGTACTTTTACTGCAGCAGTGTTGTAGAACTATTGCATTTAGTGTTGACATCTGATGTGTATAGGACCTACTTGGCGTGATTAATGGTTTTCAAGGGATTGTACACGCGCATTTGCCACAAACATCAGGAGAAAAAGTTTTACAGCCACTTGTGAATGCTTGATTTTGATTCTCATAGAATTGTTTTGATGTTTAGGTGGAAGCGTTAACAGCACATTGTCACACATTTATGGAAGGACTGCAAACTAGAATAGGCAATCTGAAACTTTTTATGAAGCATGATCTATACAAAATTGACAAACCTGATCGAGAAGACGCTGATGGTGAGCATTTATCTATGCATAGTGTTGGACATGGCAGAATAAAGATTCTAGTGGTGGCAATTACAACACCATTTACACTGGCACGTTCGAATGGGCCGGACTGTGCCAGCTCGGTGCTACCTGGTGCGACATGCCAGTGTAAATGCGACTGGGACAAGTTGGGAGCGACCGGAGTGGGCTGACTCATCTCGTTTGATTTGAGTGAGTTGGCTCTGTGCATCCCGGTCCCATCACGTAGTGTAAACGCGAGTAGGCTAGGTGGCTCGGTTGAAGATTGATAAAGCATGTGCTGCAGATGTATTACAGTGTATTCCTGGATATGGCGTAGTCTGACGACTCTTTTGCGTGACACAGCTGCAGTCTCTTGCCCGCCACACTCTATTTTTCATTTTTTTAATGAAACAAGAGCACACACAAAGAAAGTTCTCTAGATTCCATGTTTTATATGTATTAAGACACGTGACAGTCATGTGATTATAAAACACGCCTATCTGGCCCGTTTGCAGTGTAACCCATTTCTGGCAGAACCCGATGAGAGAACTATAGGTGTGGAAGAAAAAGTGATGAAGCTGGATGATAAAATAGAATGCAAACTGCTGGACTGTGGTGGTCATAAGGCATACATGCTAACCAACCAGCTGATGGTCAGTGACAATTTTTATTCATTGGCATTGATTTTCATTGACTGCAGTTGGTATCAGTTCACTGCACAATGTTTTCGTTGCCATATTGGAGATTTCCTGCAAGTTTTGTACGAGAGAAACAGCGGAGCTCACGTTGCTATTGTGGTCAGTAAAGTCGATCTGATGGTCGACATGTCAAGAGAAGAAATGAGTAGAAAGTGGAATGAACATCTACACACTCATCTACGTCAATTCCTGGAGATCAGACGAGTTCAGATCAAGAGAATAGCAGCAATCATTGCAGCCGGTGATTCTCATGAAACAAATATACGTGTCGGAACGTCTTCAATTTAAAAAATCACAGTTAGGCCACACCAAAAATTTCTTTGTTTTGGGTAACTCGACCGCCCGTCTTTTCAAGATTGCCCCGAAATTTTTTTGAATTCTTTTTTTGCGGCACGTGTTTTTGAACATGTTGCATGCAAGTGCGTGTATAGTTCCGTTGCGCACAGTGCAAGTCGTACATACAAGGCGAATTGCACATGTACAGTACTACAGCTAGTATACATAATACGTGCCATGCCTGCAATTTCGGTCACTGTTATAGATGGCGGTCGTTCCATCGTTAATTCTAGAATTCTGCAGGTCCAAGAGTCGTCTCTACTGAAAGACATACTTTGCATGGTAATGTCAGACGACGATGCACGGTGGCTGATGTCTGTGCAGACAGCATCAGATTCAGCAACTCGCTATGATGCAATGCCAGATGACAATGTTGGATTGCATTTACAGTTTGGTAGATGTCATGTATTTTTACCTTAGAAGCTGCCATAGCATTGACTTGTCAACAACTTTCGACTGAAAGTGCAAACGACTTGTTGATGCGGAAGATGTCAGAGCAGCGTCTTCCCCTGCCACCTACGTCTGGATCTGGCGGTAGAGCCACTGGCATGGATCGTCTGGTTGCTGACGTTATGGATCTTCTAGGACTGCTGGCCTCGGATTTCCAGTTAGTCTCTATGACAGTGAGGGTATGTACATCGTGTAGTCCATTGCTCGTGCGTTGTGGATGATCGACGGCCACCGTGATACTTTAGCAAATGCTGCAGCTTGAAATTCAGAAATACCAGTACTTCCATCAACCTGGATGGCTTTTAATGACTACAACGACTACAGAGCAAAGAAGGTTAAGAAATCTCAGTTGTCTGCTAAGGACATGCACACCATTGCTCAGTTGCTATTTGGAATGCTGGGAAAACCAGTGCTGCGAAGGCCTGCGTGGAATAGTTTCACAAAGATGTTTAAAGTTTAGCTATCATTATGGAGAAGTACAGTGCACACTTGAAACAGCAGACTGCAGAAACCAAGTCTAGGCAAAGTCTCAATTATGTTGTGCGGCCACTGAGTCAGTTTTCTGATTTTGAAGTTTGTTCTGGTGACGCGTCACGTGTATTAAGTAATGGAGAGATGAGGTTAGAGGCTAGTTTGACTGAAGTAGGTGGATACAAAGCAATAGAGTTTGAAGATGACAAGATTCTGGGCAAAAATTGCACATCTATGCAGCGTCATCATTTTCTCCAGTCGTTTAACCTTCATTTCCCCGTCATTTTGTACCGGTATGCAGTGGGTGGGAATGTTGGGACAATTGTCTTTGCCTGGAAGACAGCAGAGGGTCTTTCTTCGTCTGAGCTTACCATTCAGTCTTTCTCTATGGTAGAAGACCTAAAGCCCCAGATTCCTCAATACCACGGTAGGCAGATGAGGAGAAGCTTTAAATTGCAATGTAACAATCTCACGGGAATTTCTCCTGCTGCACAGCATTACTTGTACAGCTGTCTCACTGATATAGCACTGCATCAAATGCTAACTAGCAGGATATTGACTATCGCACGCGTCTTGTCATACTAGGTAAGCTACCGGAACTATGTGTCGACCTCTATACTTTGAACACTGGCCGTCCCAATGAATACGACACATTCCTGGGCATCCTACAGGGTCTTATCAGAGAAGTCACGGCGGAAGACGAACGGCGCCATGGCATTGCCCATCTAAGCCATTTTATCTCACGTGATCTTCACCAGCAAGCAGCTGACAAGTGCCCTCCTGGTACACTGATACCAAGTATTGATTGGCTAGCATTGCAATTTCAGCCAAAATTGCGACAGAGTCATACGGCACTGAAATTCAGTGGTAAGCTGTATGTCAGGTATTGTGTGCAGGCCAGACAGCTGCGTTCTGTCCATGAAGACGGCCACCACTGTTCAGTATTATTCAAGATGCAGCAGACTATGGCCGTTAGTATTCGACATCACAGTAGCTTTGTTTGCCTTGACAACAAGGCAAAGATACCCGTTGGTGAACCAGCACTACCAATGTCTATGGGAGTAAGAGCCAGACCAAACATCATGCTTGGAAAAAATAAGGCAATGGCCTTGGATCATGATCAGAATTCTGGAGGATCACTGACACCATCGGTGATATTCAAGTGCAACATTCTTAGTGAAACCGCTAGGTTGTTTTACAAAGGTCAGTTGAATGTAATTATCAAGGATACTGTGCTTTAGCCATCTACACCCATGCGACATGCTGTTGAGCTCTGCGCAGTTTTGAGAGGTCACATCTTGCCGTCACATGACGTACCTCCAGTTTTTTTGCGTACACTGATGGGCATGGTGACCATTGTTGCACATTTCTGTTCGTGCAGTTGTCCTAGATCTTGCTATTCTATGCATTGGATCTGGACATGCTTGTCGCTTGTCGTACCGCTCCAGGCCACTCGTATGTAAACCCCGCTGAACGCTGTATGTCTGTTTTGAACCTAGGTCTAACAAAACTGTGCCCTCTCTCGAGAAGCCAGCTAAGATGACATGGAGAAATACTTTCGTGCTTGTGGTAGTATGGAGGCAATTCGCAAGCTACCACCAGTTCTCAAAGAGGCATGGGCAAAGTCTATGGGTTTAGTAGTGAAGTCTGTCGAGAAACGCTTTAATCACCTCATATACTCTGACAAGCAAGTGCACATATGTAAGTCGGCTACTGACGAGGATATCAAATCTTTCATGGAGTCTGCAGCTGCTATTGATCCTGCCATTAATACCAGTATTCTGGCACCAAAGCAAGACGACCTAAAAACAAGCCACGCCTTAGAGATCTTCTCACTACCCACTGTCGCATTCGTCATTATTCATTCCAGATAAAGGAATATGGTACCGATAAATGTGCGTTTGGTTTGTGCCAGCAAACCCGCCTTCCTGTTGACGTTGAAAACGAGCTCTCCTGGTTGCCAGACCCTGTCGTAGATGATAATTTACCTAACCACTACAAGGCATACGATACTGTGAAGGGAACACAGACAACGGATGACAACCGTCCTTCCAAGCTGAATAAAACGGTTGCTTCCAGACAAGATGAGCAAGGCTGCAGCAATTCGATGTTTACTGCACAACGTGTTTGCATGACTGTAGAATGTACCCAATCTTTTAAGCCTCGGTGTCTATACTCTCATGTCAGTTTGCCCTCAGCTGAACTCACTCTCCTGCGCGAAGCATTTCAGGATGCTGACTACTACTGTGGAAGTCCACTATTTTCTAGTGATCATGAGATGCACGGGAAGGTATTTGTAAAGCTGTTTCTACGTTGTGCTGATCCAGTGGAGCTATCTTACCATTCTTCCAAACTGAATTTTCATGGAATATGCAGTTACTGTGCTACTGTGGATGCATGCAGACCACAGGAGTACTTGGAAAAGTAGTTTACAGTACTTCCGATATGTGGAAACTGCAAAATTGACAAACCTGTAATTTGCAGGATGCCTAAAGTAGGTTTGAAACGCACTCGCGATGGAAAAGATTGATATTTAATACAGTTTAAACAAGTCCTTCTGACAGCTGTAGGTTGATGGATTACTCAGCGACTTTAAGTTAATTTGGATGTAGCAAAACTCAAAATATGACATAGAATTAAACTTGCTGTGTTGAATTAGGTAAGGTAGTACGTTGTGTTTGTTTGCGAAGGCCTTCAAGTCGGTCCATATGCTTCTGAAAGACTGCTACCGGGGTTTTCCGAAACAGCGCCCAGGGCCGTAACACGGAAAATGAGAATTTCTTGGGCAAATGTCCGCTCTCAATAGCCGCCCGGGCGCTTAATAGGAATTGCTGCATAGGAATTCTTCCTTTTCTATTCCCATCTCCTCTCGAATTCTGTTGGCCTCTTCTCGTACGCGGAAGTAGTTGACAGAAAGGCGCTTTTCGCGCTGACTCTGAAACCACGTGAACAGCTGTTGTTCAATGTGTGGAAACTTGGGAGTACGACCAGACCCAATTGCCCTCTTACGCTTCTTGTCAGGCGTTTCTAGATAGGTTCCTTCTTTGTCTCTCCACTCTCGTATCCTCTTCCGGTCAATACCCAGCTCACGTGACGCAAGACTTACATTGTTTCCAAACTCTTCTTTCAGCATTCTGACAAAGCTCAACTTCTGTTCCACGGTGTAAGACCGCTGTCTGGTCGCCATACGGTGGTACTAGGGTTACCCTACGGTGGTACCGTATTAGTATTGCCCGACGGTAAGTAACGCACGTTAGTACCGCGGCCTCGGAATACGTAGTAACTTCCGACTTCACATAACACAATCTTGATTCTCAATAGCGGCCCATGGGCTGTAAATGAGAACCGTTTCCAAAAGATCGCCCACTGGGCGGTTTTTCGGCTGGGCGCTGTTTCGGAAAACCCCGGTAGTTGTTGCTGCTGTTTAAAATATAATATGTTTACATATGGAGGTCTTAATGACTGCATAGTCTAATATTTAATTGCATGTTTTTTCTTCTCCTGTGTGTTCTGTGCGATTACTTACGTGTGGAGAATTGTCTTTGCAAACACCAATACAAGAGGAACAAGAGAGTTTACTCTGACAGAATTTAATGTATGCATTTGTAAATAGAAAAATTGCGGAGAAGAAAAATTCTGAGCGACCTTGATTTTTTGCATTATGTTACCCGAAACAAAAGAACTTTTTTGGTGCGGCCTTATACCGTTAGTTTTTACGATGTATATGTTTCTGTAATTTATGTTTTTATGTTTTAGTGCTGTCATCAAGGATATAATGGGTACTGTTATTTTATTTTGCAGACACACTACGAGTTACAGCCGTCAATTGGAAAACCGGACAAATAGAAGTGTTCACACCAAAGATCAGATTCAACAAGCTGGAGTTTGATCTTGAATATGCGCGCTTGTCTCAATTTCCTGAAGAAATATGTGAGACGAGCGGACTGAATGTATTGAAACTTTGTACAGACGACATAAACTCTATACCCGAAGGCATTGCCAAACTGAGGAAACTAGAAGAAATTCATTTGCATACAAGTGATTACCACAATTCCAGAACTTTCTACTTGTCACCGCGGCTTACACCCATTGGTCTCCAGGAGGTCCCTACTGTTGTTTCTCTTCTTCCATGTCTTAAGGTTTTGTCTGTGTGTGGCAACCGTCGCAATCCATTGCTGTTTGATGAGCTAATGTCATGTCAACTGCCCAGTACTCTTGTGGAAGTGGAAATGGTGGAATGTGGTTTGACACAAGCAACTTTGTCTATGATCTGGGACAAAGTGAAACTGTGCAAAGTGAATCTAGCACGCAACAATCTGCAGTCCTTCAAATATTGCAACACAGAGATGATAAGAGAGGCAACAGTCTTGAATGATCTAGAAGAGCTGGATTTGTCAGCGAACAAAAATCTTGAGACATTCTCATGTACAGGTCTTACCAAGTTGAAAAAGTTAAATTTGAGTATGTGTAACATACAGCAGCTGCCAGCTGAACTGAATGATCTTCATGATCTAGAAGAGCTGGATTTGTCATTTAACGAAAATCTTGAGACATTCTCATGTACAGGTCTTACCAAGTTGAAAAAGTTAGATTTGCATTGGTGTAACATACAGCAGCTGCCAGCTGAACTGAATGATCTTCATGATCTAGAAGAGCTGAATTTGTCACGGAACAAAAATCTTCAGACATTCTCGTGTACAGGTCTTACCAAGTTGAAAAAGTTAGATTTGAGTATGTGTAACATACAGCAGCTGCCAGCTGAACTGAATGATCTTCATGATCTAGAAGAGCTGGATTTGTCACGGAACGAAAATCTTCAGACATTCTCATGTACAGGTCTTACCAAGTTGAAAAAGTTAAATTTGAGTATGTGTAACATACAGCAGCTGCCAGCTGAATGGAATGATCTTCATGATCTAGAAGAGCTGGATTTGTCACAGAACGAAAATCTTCGGACATTCTCATGTACAGGTCTTACCAAGTTGAAAAAGTTAAATTTGTATGAGTGTAACATAGAGCAGCTGCCAGCTGAATGGAATGATCTTCATGATCTAGAAAAGCTGGATTTGTCACGGAACAAAAATCTTCAGACATTCTCGTGTACAGGTCTTACCAAGTTGAAAAAGTTAGATTTGAGTTGGTGTAACATACAGCAGCTGCCAGCTGAATGGAATGATCTTCATGATCTAGAAGAGCTGGATTTGTCACGGAACAAAAATCTTCAGACATTCTCATGTACAGGTCTTACCAAGTTGAAAAAGTTAAATTTGTGTGAGTGTAACATACAGCAGCTGCCAGCTGAATGGAATGATCTTCATGATCTAGAAGAGCTGGATTTGTCATTGAACAAAAATCTTCAGACATTCTCATGTACAGGTCTTACCAAGTTGAAAAAGTTAGATTTGAGTGAGTGTAACATACAGCAGCTGCCAGCTGAATGGAATGATCTTCATGATCTAGAAAAGCTGGATTTGTCACGGAACGAAAATCTTCAGCCATTCTCATGTACAGGTCTTACCAAGTTGAAAAAGTTACATTTGAGTTGGTGTAACATACAGCAGCTGCCAGCTGAATGGAATGATCTTCATGATCTAGAAGAGCTGGATTTGTCACGGAACAAAAATCTTCAGACATTCTCATGTACAGGTCTTACCAAGTTGAAAAAGTTAAATTTGAGTGAGTGTAACATACAGCAGCTGCCAGCTGAATCGAATGATCTTCATGATCTAGAAGAGCTGGATTTGTCACAGAACGAAAATCTTCGGACATTCTCATGTACAGGTCTTACCAAGTTGAAAAAGTTAAATTTGTATGAGTGTAACATACAGCAGCTGCCAGCTGAATGGAATGATCTTCATGATCTAGAAAAGCTGGATTTGTCACGGAACAAAAATCTTCAGACATTCTCGTGTACAGGTCTTACCAAGTTGAAAAAGTTACATTTGAGTTGGTGTAACATACAGCAGCTGCCAGCTGAATGGAATGATCTTCATGATCTAGAAGAGCTGGATTTGTCACGGAACAAAAATCTTCAGACATTCTCATGTACAGGTCTTACCAAGTTGAAAAAGTTAAATTTGTGTGAGTGTAACATACAGCAGCTGCCAGCTGAATGGAATGATCTTCATGATCTAGAAGAGCTGGATTTGTCATTGAACAAAAATCTTCAGACATTCTCATGTACAGGTCTTACCAAGTTGAAAAAGTTAGATTTGAGTGAGTGTAACATAGAGCAGCTGCCAGCTGAATTAAATGATCTTCATGATCTAGAGGAGCTGGATTTGTCAGAAATCAAACTAGAAGTATTTCCCACATTTTCATGTTTGCAGTGGAAGCATTTACGAACGTTGAATTTATCTGGTAACAAGAGATTGTTGTGCCTTCCCAACAATATATGGAATGGACTGAACTTGTGGAGATTGGATCTAAGCAATTGTGGTATAGAAAGTGTACCAAATACAGGTAAATAGTAATATGACTTGTGACTGTTCTAACTAGAGAAAGATACCACTAATTTAGTGATATACAATACTTTCTTGAGTGACATTCATTACATTATGCATTTTTACTCTGAAACAAGTTGAGCTGGGATGGTTGGTTGTGGAATTCAGTACTGTCGACTTCATAACTAAAAATGTCTTGTTGAAGCCTCGCAGCGCCTCTGTTTGACTAGGCGCTTGGGCTCTTAATCAAGCACAAAGGCTATAGATTTGTTTGATATACATTAATAAGCATCTCTGGCATTTACCATTTACGGTACTTATATTTTATGGTCTTGAAAGTTTGTCTGTGTGTTTGCCTTTCTTGTTCTTGTTGTCTTTAATTAAATAATGTTCAACAGTTGTAGTGTTCAAACATTTTTGATGCTACATTGTCATTTGTCCAGCATGTGTGTTCAAAGTGTCGTTTATGAAAGCGATAATTATTTGTTTAATCAAGTATAGTATTTATAACATATGTTATCTTAAACTTTTGTAAGGTCACATTTGTATCAGCCAATCAGCTTAATTAACAGGCATAAATAGGCTAGTTAACTTTGACTTGTTTGACTGTAATTGTTGGAGAATTGTTGGAGTGTGAGTTATGTCAGTAAGAGTGAGAGGCGACGGGTAGTTACAATTGTGTATAAAATGTGATGAAGTATGGTGTTGTATAGGCAAAGCAAAGGCTAATTTTTGAGGGAATCCTGAGTAGTCGAGGGGAGTATTGTGGTATTGTCGATCCTGTCTTGTTCTAAGTGTTTTGTTGCATGTTGTCCTGCATGTTGCCTCTCTCTTGCCACATTCTATATATTAACAAACATTTGAGCCATTACAATACAGAGGTTTTTACGTGTATTCACGTGTAAATAGATTGTTACTATGTGTATTAACTCGTTGCTATGTGTATTGACCCGTTGCTATGTGTAATGCCTCGATGCTCTAAAAATAATCCTAGCAACAGTATGAATACACTTGACAACATGCAACGAAATAGGTTTATAGATGATATGTCATTGTTTGCTAATCAATAAGTAACTTACTAATAAATTAGTTGCGTTTCACATTGTCGATTGCACTTGTACAATAAAATCTGTAACCATTTTAGTTAGTCATTAACTTATTTACGTTTGTAAGGTTAAACTAGAGTGTTGGATGATTTAGTCTTAATTATGGATGGTAAGTGTGGCATGCATGTAGTTGGCAAGTTTGCTGCTTTGTGATGTGAATATGATAAATGTTGTGTTTAGTAGACTAACAGATAATAGTTTATAGCATAATAGATAATGGAGTAAAACAGAGGTGAAGTGTGTTATCAAGATGATAAGACAGAATGCCTAATGAATGAAGTGATTGAAACTTACTTGTATTTGTTTCTTTGTAAAATGATTATTGGGTTTCAGTCTACACCATATGTACTTGTTTACTCAATGTTTTGTTTTGCTTAACAATTGTTGTCATATGTACTTGTAGAAGTCACAATTGAGAAAGTCGACATATCAGGAACTTCAGTCACTCATCTTCCTAAGGAATTTGTCTTTAGCTCCAAACTTAAGATATTGAGCGTTGATGGATGCCCATTAGTGTTCCCACCCATTGAAGTGTGCAACCAAGGTATTGATTTTATAAGAGAATATTTCCGTGAGCTGGATAAGGTGAGTGGAGTGCGACGTGGCAGAATAAAGATTCTAGTGATGGGAACTACAATGGCAGGAAAAACAAGCTTCATTGAAGCACTGGAGAGTGGTAAACCATTTCTGGCAGAACCCGATAAGAGAACTATAGGGGTAGTAGAAAAAGTGATGAAGCTGGATGATAAAGTAGAATGCAAACTCCTTGACTGTGGTGGCCATAGAGCGTACATGCTAACTAACCAGCTGTTCATCAGTGACAATTCATTGGTATTGATTGTTGTTGACAGCAATCAGTATAAGTTCACTCAACAATGTTTTCGACAAAATATTGCAGATTTCCTGCAAGTTGTGTATGACAGAAACAGCAGAGCTCACATTGCTATTGTTGTGAGTAAAGTTGATCTGATGGTCGACATGTCAAGAGAAGAAATGAGTAGAAAGTGGAACGAACATCTGCACACTTGTCTACGTCAATTCTTGAAGATCAGACAAGCTGAGATTGATCGAATGAAACGGATCATTGCAACTGGTGATTCTCCAAAGAACAAATACGTATCAGAACGTCTTCACTTTTTCGACTTTCAGCGAATAACTGTTGAAGAAAATGTGCTATTGACGAGTGCAGCTACACACGAGGGTGTGGTCAGTGTGAAGGTTCATTTAAGACAACTGTGTGGTAATGAAAGGCTGATACCTTCACTGCACACAGAGCTGCCATCATCATGGGTGACTGTAGAAGACGAGTTGATTACACCACAACCTCACACGTCTGTCCCCATTACAGATGTCTCTTATGCAATGCAACTGTGTGTAGAGCACGGACTGACAAAAGAAAGCTGTCGTGAATTGCTAAACTACCTGAACCAGGTAGGAAGCATTCTGTATTACTCTCATCACCCGACTTTAGCAGAAGTTCTCTTTCCTGTACCACCATTTGTGGTCATTTTACTTAAGGCTGTTTTCAGACATGATCACGAATCTTTAGAATATGATTATCGGTTTATTGGGGTAGATGTAGGTCCTCAGAAGTTTAAGGAGATGAAAAGTGATCTTGTTTTTAATGGCATTGCTAGGATATCTATGCTGCTGGCACTGTGGAGTGAGTTCCATCTTACTGCAGATCGTCATGTTGACGTGTTTATTAAGCTTTTTCTTGCTCTCGACTTTGGTTATCTAACTGGCTCATCAGACGATGTAGTTCAGGAACTGGCACAAGCTTCGGGAAGACATCAGATCACTTTAGCTCTGCCAAGTAGCACCAACCCGACATCAGATTCATCTGGTCACACAATAGAACAAAATCGTCATCAAGAGCAAACAGACAGTTGCAAAGAAATGATTTCTAAGCTAAAACAACATAATGTTGGCTTGTTGTTGCCATGGTTACTCAATGATGAGAAACCAGAGGATGTTAGTGACCTTTGGCCTCTAGATATACCACATGGAATCATACAAGTTGCAGTGGAATACTCATTTGCATATGAACGTCCATTGGGTTTGTTTGAACGACTGTCTGCTCGTTGCCATCGTCACTCCAATTTTATTCGTCACTGGAGCAGTGGACTGCTCATGTGTTATGGTGCAGTGACTTTGCATTTCAATTGCAGCAAGAATACTTCACGTGGCTCTATATGTCTCAGTGGTAGAGTAGTCAAGTCACATCACAGTGTTGGCAGATTGTGGCATGTTCTTCTTCGTTGTGTGTCAGACATGGAGGATCTTCTCCAGTCTGTTCCTGGTGTTCTCCCTGATAGATTCATCTACAGTGGAAGTTCTTCTACAAGTACAAAGTCTCCCCTCAATCGATGTATCTATTTGATACCAGATGAAACATGGGGACCGTTTGCAGTAGACGCTGTAGCTGGAAGATGCAGTGCAGAGATGGTAAAACATGAGCAAGCAATAAAAGAAGGTAACAACATATATGAATACTGTTGGTCACGTAGAATGTCTATGTTTGTATTCATTTAGTGTGTCCAAGTGTAAAGAAAGGCATTCCTCTTTCTCAAGTTTTGTCCTCTAAACATGCAACTCCAGTAAATCAAACGGATCTCCACAAGATAGCAACAGATGTTGGAGAGTTCTGGCCTAACCTAACAAGTATCATATTTGGTTCTGACCAGTCTACGTTATCAAAGCTACAGCAAACCATTTCCGACTCCAGTTTTGTCCAGCCACCCGCATTCCGCATATTAAGTGAGTGGTTAGAGTTAAGAGACAACCAACTGATGGTATGTGAATTGTATGATGCTCTACTTGTTGCTCGCATTCCATCTGAACCTCAAAAGCATTTGAGGTACTTGATGTTACCTGATGCAGCACTCATCAAAGAAATAGTAGCTGAAAATGTTGGACATCGTTGGTATCAACTAGGTATATACCTTGCTGTTTCAGAAGGAGTCTTAAGGGAGTGTGAACGACAACTTTACACATACAAAGAGAAATTACATAAAGTTTTGTCAGCCTGGACAGATCAAAACCAACATGCTACAGTTCAGCAGTTGTTGGTAGCTTGTGATAAAGCTGGAGTGGGAGGAATAGTCAGGAGAGAGATTAAGTCTAAGCTTGGCAAACTGATTGGAACTTGAATCATACAGAGTGATAATCGTATCCATAACAATTGTTGTTTGCTCTGAAATAAAGAAGTAATTATCTATATGTGGACGGGAAAAGGGAAATAAGAGAAACAAGACAACACACTTTGCTTGCTGCGAACCAACAGCCTTATTGTTGTGTGCAGCTACAATATATGTAGAAGATTATCATCCAGAAGAAAATATCATCAGAAAGTAAGAAAATTTTGATGACAGTGGATTGTTTGTGAACAAGATGGTTATTGATAGGATGACACAACTGATTGAAATTACACGCAAAGCAATGATGTAACTGCCCGAGAACAAGGTAACATTATTGAGTTGGATGACATACTGTTGGTGCATCTGTTGAGTTCAAATGTGTATGCATGAGTGTGAGTGGAAAGAAAACAATTGTAGAGCAACACAAATACAGACAGACACACAAGCAACAGACGTACAAAAGACAGAGACATACAACTGAGCACAAACAGTCACAAGATAGTTAGAACATAAATCGACCACTTGAGTGCCTCTTGACTCACATATTATTCAGTATATCAAATACACACCAATGAGACGTTGATTGTGTCTCTAGGTTCACTTCAACTTGATCATCTCTGATATTTCATCATTGACTGGATGTGGCAGGATGTCAAGCAGCCACCAATACGTTCATTTATGTCGACTTGTACAGCATGATATCACACCACGAGCGAAGGACAGACACACAAACCTCAGCCTCTTCTTACAAGATGAACACTCATTATAATGGAAGTTATTGTACAAATAGTGTATATAGAAGATACAGTAAAGACAAAAGTTTAGTTGTTTTGTATTGAACTGCTGATATCTATTGGAAATTGAATCTCAGCTTCACCAGATAACGCATCTTGATCTACAAGAAAACATCGTGTCACCCTCATGTGTCTATTGAAGTAAATATTTGCATTTAATGTTTCTAATTATTTATGTATTTAATTAATTATTTATTTATTTAAATAATTAATTATTAATTTTGTAATATTTTATCTCCAATATCAACAATCCTGTAAACATGGAAACATGTTAAATTGAGGACACACATCTTAGCTAACCATGACAGACACAACAAACTCATGCCTGTTGTCCATATCAGACACAGTGTACGCATGTATGTATGCATCAGGATTCTAGTCAACCAACTCTCACTCACTTTAGTGACTACACATCAAATTCTTATGCTAATTATATTATTATAGGTATTAGTTACTAATTATTCATTATTTGTTTTATTGATAGATGGAGTTATGTATTACATCCGTGCATCTTACCTGCTTCACATCATATATGACGTACTCTACAACATAAATACAAATGTTAGTCTGTTGTCCGTGGCTGAAAGGTGCGTACGACGGTTGACTCACCGTTGTAGTTCAGTGTGTAACCATGTGGGTTATGTACTTTGGTATCACAAGTTGGACCGAGAGGAACGACACAACCATCAGACCTGCACAAATATAAAGTTGTATGTATGTGTGTCTGTCTGTGTCTGTGCTATCTGTCTGTCTGTCTATCCGTTTGTCCATCTATCTGTCTGTCTATCTGTCCATCTGTCTATCCATCTATCTGTCTGTCCATCTGTCTGTCCATCTATCTGTCTGTCCATCTATCTGTCTGTCCATCTATCTGTCTGTCTATCTGTCCATCTATCCATCTATCTGTCTGTTTGTCTGTAAGTCTATCTATCTGTCTGTCTATCTATCTGTCCATCCATCTGTCTCAATCGGTTCAATCTGTCTCCTCACATTGTGTGTATATTCCCTGGATCAGGTGCAATCCTTCCTTTCCCCATAACACTCTGCTTTCCACGCGGCAGCTGATCTGCATCGTAATCTGCAGCTAACAAATCATTCGTTGTCCCCAACGATACCTACACCACACAGCCATCAATCACACCAACAATCTACAAACAACGACGACGCTAAACAAACATCACAAAGTAGAAGAAGACCGACGTTTTTCGAGCGAGTAGCAAAACAATAGTTCGCACTCTTCGAACAGATATCAGCAAAATAGACACCTTTTCCAAACTGAAACAAAAACATACAAAAATCACACATTAAAATATCATAAACAGCTGATGTAATACCATGTAGCCTGTGACTGGTGCTTCTGGGGGTGCAATCTTGAGACCTTCACTCAGAATGCCAACCCAATTGGTCAGCCTAGAGCCATGCCATAAGAGCTGCCTGATATGATGGATGTTTGTGCAATGAGTGATAGAAGGATGTTGTGACTGTGTCGTGTGGTTACCTGTTGCCTATGTCGGTGAACATCGACTTCTTGTGGATAGAGAAAACGTCAAGGACATCCAGAGTGTATTGATTGTGAGTCTTGGCGTGTGTTGTTTTAACGTAACGCTCAACAATCTAAACACACACACACACTTGTTTGCACTGTGCCTGTTCGTCTGTCTGTCTGTTTGTCAGTGAGTCTGTCTGTTCGGTTTGTCTGTCTGTCTGTTTATCTGTCTGTTTGTCTGTCTGTCTGTTTCTAACCTTGTACTCAGCCACTTCTTTGTCTAGAGGAGTCATCTGACATTTTAGTGAAGTATACTGTCTGTCAATTGGATGCTCATCTGCATGGCCCTTTTCACTCATCACACGCATGGCTATCTCAATATCACCAAGAGCCTGTAAGCATAACCAAACAAACATGAAAACTTAGTTACTACAATGTCAAACAGCTTGCAAACAAACTGACAGACTGATATACACACACTGATACACACACACACACACACACACACACACACACACACACACACACACACACACACACACACACACACACACACACACACACACACACACACACACACACACACACACACACACACAATAAACTCTAACCTCCAACAAACTCATCTTAGCCTTCACTTGTTCTGTTGTTCTAATAGTTGGTGGCCTCGTCATCCTACACACACACAACATCCCAACATCCCTTCGTAACAAAACAGCTACTTCTCTACCCAAATGCGTGTGGTATTCTCGTATAAAAGTCGTCGCACGCACGCACCAAGCCATCACCATAATCGTTAGTTCTAATACAAGATTCAATCCTTTTTAAAGCCGCATATCCTGCCTTGATCTGATCCTTTGTCAGTTTGCCTGCAGCATGCACACAGTCAATAAATCAATGTAAACAAGGAAAAGTCAAAGACTATGGTAATTGATTGCTTGGTTACCTAGTGGGGCCTTCTTCGTGTCGTATTTCATTTCAACAACCGTTTCTTCCATTGCCTTGACGTTGCATATTAGTTCAATCAATTGTTGGAGTCGAATGTCAAGATGAGATGTTGGTTTGGTTGGTTTCGTGTCGATTTGTGATGAAGTGTCCTCGGGGCCATCGACTTTGTCTTCGTCTTCATCGTCCTAACATGACAGACACCATGCTCTTGTCTTTAGTGTGTGTGTGTGTGTGTGTGTGTGTGTGTGTGTGTGTGTGTGTGTGTGTGTTTGCATGTGTGTCACAGTGTGCATGTGTGTGTGTGTCACAGTGTGGTGTGTGTGTGTGGGGAGGGGGATGGGAAGAGAGACACCTCCATCAGAAAGATAGCCCACCTACAAAGAATCTCCACCATGCTGACACAAAGACGTCTTCGGTTATTGGGTCACATCTTGCGCGTGGATGAGTGTCGTCTACCAAGGAAGCTTTTGGTGTGTGCATCACCCCAAGGTAGACGTTCAGTCGGAGGCCAGAGAATGAGATGGAACGATTTAGTACTGAGGGATCTAAGGAATTGCAATCTTGATGGGGTTTGGAGGATACTAGCAGAAGATAGGAATGAGTGAAGGAATCAGATCTGGGCTGCCACACAGGAAGTAAATTTCAAGAAGGAAGAACAAGAGAAATACCGCAAGGATGAGCAGAAACGTCGCCGCAAAGCAAGGCAAACGACATCAGAGTTTGCTTTACACTGCAGCTCTGATGGTTGTGGATTTACTGCTGTAACTCATGCCGGCCTTGTAAACCACCAGAGACAGAAACATGGTCAGTCCCTGACTAGTCAATGTCAGTACTGTCACCAAACATTCTGCCAACAAGGCCTCCACAAACACGAGTGTTTCTGCTGTCAGAGAACATCCACTCCTCCAATATAGCCTATGGTGACCTTGGCCTGCATCGTTTCTCATTGGAATGAACACAGCATGAAGTGAAGTGAAGTGTGTGTGTGTGTGTGTGTGTGTGTGTGTGTGTGTGTGTGTGTGTGTGTGTGTGTGTGTGTGTGTGTGTGTGTGTGTGTGTGTGTGTGTGTGTGTGTGTGTGTGTGTGATTGCTTCTCTTGTCTGCCTGTCCACCAACTGCTAGTCCTTCTTACCTGTGTTGTGTAATCAATTTTCAGTAAATCATATTTCCCTGGACATTTAACAAACGATGCTCTGTCACTCCACTGATTCTTTGTCTTATCGAAAAACCTACTCAAACATCAGCTGTTATAGTATCTCAATTCAACACACAAGCAACTGTCAACAAGACTTGCTACAAGATTAGTCATGCACCAAACAGATCAACAACAACACAAACAAGTAACCAAATAGACACAAATACATACAGATAATAACAAACAGGCAAACATGCAAACACACAGACATAAACTATATGTACAGACAGCCAAGTATAGAAACACATGAAGAGATAATCAAGAAAAGACAAACACGCAAGCAGACAGACAAATCCATATTGTAATGTGTAAACTGCAATGTGTTGGCACACACTTTTTCTCAAACACTTGCTTAGCCCTGTCAATGTCTGAACCACATTCCACCAAGCTGTTTTGGCCGGAGAAACCAACTATAAAACACAACCTTGTGACACACGCACACACGTGCACACACACACACACAAACAAACAGTGACACACACACACACACACACACACACACACACACACAGTGACACACACACACACAGTGACACACACACACACACACACACACACACACACACACACACACACACACGCACACACACACACACACACAGTGACACACACACACACACACACACACACACACACACACACACACACACACACACACACACACACACACACAATGGTCATCCTACACTTCATTCGCGTTGGTCTGGCCGACTGTGTAAAACCGCAGAATCTCAAGCTCCCATTTCTACTAATAACAACAGAAAAGATCTACCAGAGCAGCTACTGCTAGTAGAGTTCTGTCTGATGTTTGCGCATACGTGACAGGATTTTAGCGATGTCTCTAGGAAATAGATCGATCGCAAAAGGGAATTTGCAAGAGGAAACGTACACTGTGCATAATGGCACATCGGTTTTTCGGACCAATCGACTGACTAGGCTGTAAGTTACAGCTCAGCACTATTATCTAACTCTAACACCTCCTGTTTACTCTCCCGACATCTGGAAGTAATTGGAAACCTTAGTGGGTTGGGCTACTTACCTCAATATGCCAAACGTTATCACATGACGAGATGTGATTACATGTAAAAGCCTGGTCTTTCTCATAGGCTTCCCACTGCCATGTCAACGTGAACAGAGTAGCTGCTTTGTTACATCTAATTTAAACCACATTTAATTTCTATGTGCCAGTAAGAACAAGAGAAAAACCACACTTACAAATCCCGGATGTATATTTTCAGTTAGAAAATTTAATGTACTGTGCGCACACTGAAATAGGAAAAGTAGGCGTGGTTGTAAGTAGGCGTATCTGTACGTATAATTGCTCTGGCGACCACCAAATTTGGAGAATTTTAAAGCCTGACACACACACACACACACTGACACACACACACACACACACTGACACACACACACACACACACACACACACACACACACACACACACACACACCACACCACACACACACACACTGACACACACACACACACACACACACACACACACACACACACACCACACCACACACACACACACTGACACACACACACACACACACACACACACCACACTGACACACACACACACACACACACACACACACACACACACACACACACACACACACACACACACACACACACACACACAACATGACATGCCTCTTCCCCATCGCATCCATACAGAGTAGCTCCTCTTGCTATTCTCCTCCAGCAGCTGTATAATATAAAACTTATTGTTGTTGTTCTTCAAATTCGTCTGAACACAACAAGATCTTGATCTCTACTAACAAACACTTCACAACTCATCTCACTTGATTGAGCATCGTGTCCCACACATCAACAGCATCATAATAGACATGAGCCTACAGTATACGTTTGTGATTATGAAATACATTGAAATTGGTATATTGATATGTCAGTGACCGTAGCCGTAGCCAGACCTTCCACCATGTCATGCTTCCAGGCAGTCATGCCTTGCTACCTGGAAGCATAAGGCGGTGGTAGAGTCTGGCTATGTGAGACTAACCTTTGACTGCTTTGATGTACAAAGTGAATCGACTGGAGCTCGTCCTTGAAATACAACTGACTTTACTGTGTCTAGAAAGATATCGAGTAAGCAAAGAACAAATATGATATTAATAAACTAGGTACTAATGAAAGATAAAACTGATGATGGTGATTGATGTTAATAAATAACAATCAACAACTAGAAATTCCAAGTTCCACAATACTAAACTGTTTGACACATCAGAACAACAAGTGTGTGTGTGTGTGTGTGTGCGTGTGTGTGTGTGTGTGTGTGTGTGTGTGTGTGTGTGTGAGTGCATGTCCGTGTGCGTGTGTCTGTGTCAACATTCTCTACCTGCAACGTCTTCTGTTTCATCTTCCTCATCTTCATCTTCCTTTACTTTCTTCTTCTTTGCTGCACTCTTTGTTCTCTTCGTACTCCCACCAGCAGCTTGACCAGCAGCAACTCCACCCTTTCTTCTCACTTTTCTCACAACTGCAGTTTCGTCGTTTTCTTGCTCCATGCTTGATAGATGGACTGTGTACAACCGTCCCACAGCCGTGATGTTCACATCGCTTGTTGGATTCGTAGAGTAGGAAGTCTCCAGTTTACAACATATAGAAGATAGATATGACGTCCACTCTCCATTCTCATTCTCCCATTCCCAACCTACACAAAAACGTTGACGTCCCACGTCATCAAATGTTTCATTCATTATTGTATAAACCATACGTGTCAACTGTTACCAATTTTGCATATGGACTACTGTCCTTCTGTCAGACCTCCCACTATCCTGCTTAACATTTTTATGTAGGCAAGCTACTGAGTCTGAGTTATAAATCAATAGTCCAGGTTGGGGTGTCTTGTCCGTCTGTCTGTTTATTTCAATACATTTTACAAACACTAAATAATAGACATTAATCCTTGTCTCTGTCTCAAACTTGAAAATGACTAAAACTGCCTATGCTATGTTTAGATCAAACACAAAAAGTCTTAATACATTAACACAAACCACAACTAAACTGTATGTAATTAACTAACTACGTGTAGTGCACACTACATTGCATATCCAATTCTTCACCCATCTGTCTGTCTGTCTGTCTGTCCATCTGCAAGGCCGTAGCCAGAACTAAGAAAAGAGAAGAGAGGTGGTCCCAAATGTTGGTCAGCTTGAGCCGTGTGCCAGAGCCTCATACTTCCACCTGTCTGTTACGTGCTAAAGTACTATGCATTTCCTACACTAGAGCTAGTGCCTAGAGTGAGTTAAAAATCGGCTTCACGTTGAGCTTGCAAAAGAGCGAAATTTAAATGTGCTTGATAAACCACTAACAGGGTTCTTGCTAGAGATTTTTGAGAGTGTGGCGGAATGGGTGGGTCCACGACGCATGCAGTCCTTGCTCTTTGCAGTCGGACACGCGCACTGAAGCCGATCTCAAGTGAGGTAGACTTAGCATTGTAGCTATTGCGATGTTCATTGATTGTGCATGCGTAAGTTTCATAGCCGAACTACAGAAAGTCTGTCTAGTCAGGCATTGATTGACGTGGACCACTGTTGTTGCTTCACAAGAAGCCATGACTAGTCTAGAGTAGATTCTAGGTGCTACTTCCCGGACAAGAGGTGTGCTTTCTGCGTCACTAGAAGGGCATTTGGGACTATAATCAGAGGCAGCGCATCCTGGATACTTCTGCGTACGTCTCGAGCGAGGCTATCATCCATGTTATTATGCAAGAGCCTGGATTTGTGGCTATTGTCACCTCTAGTATTCCGTTTCAGTAGTATGGAATTCTCAAACAGTCCCCTAGTAGCTATCTGTAAGACTTTGGACTCCTATCTACCGTTTCTGAATGTGGCGCACTCATACTGGAGAGTGGCGCAGCATCACGCTGCCACGCTGTAGCGAGGGCCCTGCACTAATACCTAAAGACTTAAGCGGCTCTCTGTCATAGACGAGTACACACCAGAGCGTCTATTTCAACAGTTGACTGCTAGGGCCACACCTTCATTTTGTGACACGCCCAAAAAATCAGAGAAGTCAAAAGCCTCCTCTGCCTCATCCTGGCTACAGCTGCATTGTTCTGTCGTCAGTCTGTCCATTCATCTGTCTGTCTGTCTGTCTGTATTTTATCTTCTCTCTTTCTCTCATCTCACCAGTAAACGATCCCGCATCATTTCTCCTCACATTCCTCTCCATCTTCGTCTCCACATTCACTTGTTTCATCTCCTCTATCTCCAACTTGTACTCCCGCCCACCAACACTAAACTCCACACTCTTCAAACCACAAATCCTTCCCGCTTCCAGTCGCCTAGCAACGTCCACAGAGTAAGAAACCCAACTTCCGCCCTCGTCTTCCCATTCCCAATCATCAGCTGAACAAAAACGCACCAAATAAACAAAAATATTTGTAATAAATCAAAATAACCTACAGCAAGTGCCATCCGCCTCAACACAACGTATATTACGTCTCCACGAGGTTGTTTTATTTCTCTGATACATTCCCGCCAAATTCACATCAAAATTCACTTTCTTGTTTACCGATATTACGGCGCTTGTCTGTCCATTCGTGAAGGCGTCGGTTAGAACCTCATTGTGTGCGTCTGCAAAAGCCTTCCAGCGTCCGCCGTCGTCCTCCCATTGCCATTTAGCAAGCGATCCTGATGTGTCGCGTTTTACTCTCTTGGAGGCGCTTGTAGAACTGTCGTTTGTAGTGCTATCGTCGGAATTAGCTGAAACAAATGCAATACAATATTACTAAATGTCTAGATGACGAAATAGAGAAGAAACCTTTTCGTCTGCGCGGAGGCATGCTGAGACCACGCCTGTCAGTCCTCGGAGTCCCAACTCGCTTAGCAAATTAACGGTTTGTTAACGCGCGTTATTAGACTACGTGTACATACTTTCTGTGACACATCACTGAGCGATGGAAGGTCAATACAATCTCCGCAGCCCAGGTAATACACTTACACGCAGCCCAAACGCACGATAACAAAATAGACCAAAAAAATTACTTCATTCTGTGTGATCGTTTGTTTCTACGCGACAGCCGTCAAGAGACTGATGCGTGAAGCCAAAGAAATGAAAGATCCGACGTATCACTACTATGCCCAGCCTTTGGAAGTAGAGAATTTCACGTCCAAATTGGTTTTGTTACGTCACCGATGACGTCATTATTGTGATTGTAGGACAATTTGTTTGAATGGCATTTTACAGTACGTGGCCCGCCTGATGGCCCGTATGATGGTGGTATCTATCATGGAAGGATTATGTTTCCAGCCGAGTATCCGATGAAGCCACCAAGCGTCATGTTACTGACAGTTCGTAAAATTCGAAAATAATTTATTTTTATTAAATAATTATTTACATAATTTATATTAAAATCAATAACGTAAACAATGAATTTGTTAATATTAATAACTCTTAAGTTTAAATTAATTATAATCAATACTTTCATTGATTAATTTGCTGTTATTTGATATTAACTTTGTAAGTCATTAATATATTGATGTTAATTAGTAATTAACAATAATTATAATTTACAAAAATAATTGTTATTATATATATATATATATATATCTTTATTGTAGCCAAATGGTCGATTTGAGACTGGCAAGAAGATCTGCTTGAGTATATCCGCATATCATCCTGAGATGTGGCAGCCCTCGTGGAGCAGTGAGTAGTTGCCATTGTGATGATGATGGGGTAGTATTGACTGCTGCTTCTCTTGCTTGTAGTTCGTACGGTACTTGTTGCTATTTCTGGGTTTATGCCCACAAAAGGTGGGGGTGCGATAGGGGCATTGGATTATACGACTGAAGAGAGACAAAAGTTGGCAAAGAAGTAGGAGAATTGTGTGGTTTAGATGTGTCTGTCTGTTGTCAGTCGGTTTGTTTCCTGGTTGTCCAGCTGTCTGTGTGTCTACTTTTGTGCACCCATTGGTGTGCTTGTCTGTCTGCCTGTCTGTCTGGTTATTTGTCTACACACATACACACACACACACACACACACACACACACACACACACACACGTGTGCACACACAAGCACACACACACGCATGCACACACACACACACGCATGCACACACACACGCATGCACACACACGCGCATGCACACACACACACACACACACACACACACACACACACACACACATGCACACACACACACACACACACGCATGCACACACACACGCATGCACACACACACACATGCACACACACACACACACACACACACGTGCACACACACACACGCATGCGTGCACACACACGCACACACATGCACACACACACACACACACACACACACACACACACACGTGCACACACACACACACCCGCGTGCACACACACACACGCACAGTCAGTCAGTCATTCAGTCATCTATCTGCACAAACACATTTTGGTTATTATCAGTCTGTCACATCCACATAAACCAAACTTCTCCCTTTTTCAGATCCGTTGACTGGCGATGTTCCATATGTAATTTTTCTAACCGAGAGACGCTGCTCTCTCACGACGACGACAACGTATTATCCGAGCAAGTAAAACAAGACGAAGAGATGGCTGCACAAATATCATTCAAATCTGAGGCAGAAGTCAAGGCAGCAGCTGCAGCAAGAAAAGAAACACAACCAAACACAACAGATGAAAATACGCCTTTACTTAACGCCGATGAAGATGAGCAAACACAAACTCAGACAGAACCTGTCACCACAGACGTGTCACCGCCTCCTGTGTTGAGACAACGAGCAGTACCCGATACACAAACGCCATCTGTGTCACACCTTGATGTACGGCAACAGTCAGGAATGAGAGGAGGCCGAGGACTCTTTTTGTTCGGACTTCTCTTACTCGTTCTGTTCGTCAGTCTTGTATTAAGACGATTTAATAAAGTAGCCGATCAACCACATCTAGCATTTTAGTATACGTCTCTATATTGTTGTACAGTTTACTGGTGACTAGACAAGATGCTACAGAACGACTGCTTGTAGTTTATTGATTGTATTCTGAACGATGTGTTTGTATTCTAATTGAATGGCCATGCATGATGAGTGTAGAGATGAATGTGGTTGGGTTGATATCGTTGTGATGGCTTTGTGTATTGTGGAGAGGAGGTTGATGCAGTGGAGTGTGAGTTGCTCTGTGCAGAGACGCTCATTCTTGTCTGACACGTGACCTTGTAGGACAGTTTGCCAGTGGACACTGGTGACAGTACAAAGAAATCAGTCACACAAAGTGACAGCAGGGTGGACACACACACACACACACACACACACACACACACACACACACACACACACACACACACACACACACACACACACACACACACACACACACACACACACACACACACACACACACACACACACACACACACCACACCACACACACCACACACACACACACACACACACACACACACACACACACACACACACACACACACACACACACACTAGAACGGACAGGCAAGCAGACAAGCAGACGTGTAGAAAAATAGTGATTTTAAACTTCGTGTCAGACAAGGAAAAACAAACACGCCCAACAAATGAATAGACTGCATAGCAAACAAACACAAAAACAAACAATCAAGCAAACAAAGATATACAACAAACAATGGACAAACAAATTGACAGACAGAGTACACACAATAACCAACTCAATAACAAACAAACAGATAAATAGAATGCAGACATAAATGAACAACAAACAAACACAAAAAGAACAAACTAGATAGAACAAATAAATATAGTCAACAACAGCTTATGTGAGGATAAAAATAGACTAGAATACGTGTACATACAGCTCACTGTTGCTCATGTTCCAAATCCTCAATGCTGTCATCAGTTTCCAAGATGGTCCGTCAACCGTACAAGATAGATCACTACACCAACATAACAACGTCACTGAACACACACACACACACACACACACACACACACACACACACACACACACACACACACACACACACACACACACACAACCATCATCGTCAACACATATCTGTCCAACCAAGTGAGATTCAATCCTTTCAAAATTGCATTCTTCCTCTCCACATTACCAGCAGCTATGCCCCTCAACACTATCAACAGACTGACTGCAATCAATACAACACCCAGTTCCACACACAAATATGGTAAAAATGAAAAGATCCACCCACCCCATAAAACACATTTGGCAACCATGGCAACAAAAATCCTTTTAAATATTGTGTAAATATAAATAATTTATGTATTTTAATATACTAATATATAAATATTTGTTTTTTTGATTATGAAATTGGATGTGACATATACCTTCATCCATTTGAAAAGTTGAGTGTGGATTGTGTTTCAATATGAAACCATACTCAAGTAGCAAAGTGTCATTATTATGTGCACCGTATGAAATAAAAACCTAATAGAATGATTGTTATCAAATGTCTTGCTGTGGCTATTCAGACAAACAGACAAACAAAAGCATAAACACAAACACAGACACACAAACTATAGAGAGATAAAGACAGACAAACAGACAGAGAATTGAGCAAACAAACAAGTAGATAGACAAACAGACAGACAAACAGACAGACAGACAGACAGACAGACAGACAGACAGACAGACAGACAGACAGACAGACAGACAGACAGACAGACAGACAGACAGACAAATAAAAAGACAACCAGACAGACAAATAAACAGACAACCAGACAGACAGACAGACAAACAAACAGATAAACAGACAGACAGACAGACAGACAGACAAACAGATAAACAGACAGACAGACAACCAGACAGACAAATAAACAGACAACCAGACAGACAGCCAGATAAACAGACAAACAGATAAACAGACAGACAGACAGACAGGCAGACAGACAAACAGACAGACAAATAAACAGACAACCAGACAGACAACCAGACAGACAACCAGACAGACAACCAGACAGACAACCAGACAAACAGACAAACAAATAAACAAGCAGACAGACAGACAGCTACACAACACGCATGCACTAAGATACACACAGAATATATCTACATGTATACATCACCTGTTCCCCTTTTCTGTATGAAGTCTTGGTAAAAATCTCATAACGTTTTGTGAGCTTGCTATATTTGGCTTCCACCTGTACTAACGTTATGTCAATTTTGCTTCATTCTAGATGAGTGTTTCAAACCTCGGCTGTTGCTGAATGATTGAGTATGTCCAAATAGGGAGCCAATGCCATAGAACCGCTAGCAATACCTTGACATCTAAAAAGTATTTCATAAGATATCTGAATACTTGATCAACTCATTTGTCCATTCTTCCATCTATCTATTTTATGTCTATAGGTTGTCTGTCCGCCCGCCCGTCCGTCTGTCTGTCTGTCTGTCTGTGACTGTCTGTCTGTCTGTCTGTCTGTCTGTCTGTCTGTCTGTCTGTCTGTCTGTCTGTCTGTCTGTCTGTCAATCACTATTCAAACTTTTATCTATGATACATTTTGCAATGCAAGGTACTGTCTGTCTGTCTGTCTGTCTGTCTGTCTGTCTGTCTGTCATTACATGTATTTTCAAACATGGAACTATTATACATCACTGCAAAGCACATAACTATAACTAAAGTCCAACACTAGTGACAACATAAAACTTGCAAACTACATACAAGAGGCTACTGTCTGTCTGTCTGTCTGCCTGTCTGTCTGTCTATTTGTCTGTCTGTCTGTCTGTCTGTCTGTCTGTCTGTCTGTCCTCATATATTTCAAACATGAACACTACTACAGGCTAATCTGTCTGTCTGTCTGTCTGTCTGTCTGTCCATTTGTCTGTCTGTCTGTCTGTCTGACTGTCTGTCTGTCTATTCGTATGTGTGTCTATTCGTAAGTCTTCTGTTCATCTGTCTGTCTGTCTGTCTGTCTGTCTGTCTGTCTCTCTGTCTGTCTCTCTGTCTGTCTGTCTGTCTGTCATATAATATATTTTCATACATGACTACTATTACAAACTATGTTCATGGCTAACAAGCTGTGCTACTGCTTTAAAGCCTTTTCTGGCCATAACGTCTGTCTGTCTGTCTGTCTGTCTGTCTGTCTGTCTGTCTGTCTGTCTGTCTGTCAAATACACATATATTTCAAATCCAAAGAAATTTCCATCAAGAGCTTAAAAGCTAGTCTTTAAGTAGAGTTCCTCTAAATCAACAACAAACACTTAAGGCTACAACAGATGACCCCATAGGGGGGGTCAGAATACATTTAACCACTTAGTTTAAAACAAATTGATATTCGTCAAGGACACTGCAAGATTTTTGTCCAGCTGAAATTACTGCCATCTTCCTAGAGATTACATTTGCATTGCATTGCTGCAGCTTGATCGAAAATCATCGTCTCCAGTGTGTTTTGAACTCAGTAATGTTAGATCGTCCATTGTCATCCATCCACAAAGCAGAGAGGACCCTCAAGTACTCAGACGCTTACTCTCCCAATGGCCAAAATGTTCGAATACAAGAGGCACGACAGTTGGCGAGTATCCACTGGGTAGTCGTTCCTGGGCATACTTGTTTTCCTTGATTTGCTCCCTTCTCATTGCCGCGCTTCCCCCAGTTGTAACTGCACCTCTGTCTGTCTGTCTGTTTGTTTGTCTGTCTGTCTATTTGTATGTCTGTCTGTTCATCTGTCTGTCTGTCTGCCTGTCTGTCTGTCTGCTGTCTGTCTGTTATTATAAACTTAAGTTACGTACCTCTTCTCATCACCAAAATAGACTGATCGTGTGTTTACTATATTCAACAAAAACGTTCAAAATCAACAACAAAATCTAATGCCAAATATGCATACCAACAGACCACGCCCACTTAAAATCTTTCAATGTTACAAGATGAATGAGCTACAACAAACCATCATTGCACACCAATTTCCACCACAACACAAATTAATACGTCACACAGTACTTGATCACAAAACGATACTTTCCTCTGCATATCATCATACTGTTCCATAACAGATACCTTCATTCCATCAGCTCTATCTACACAGCAATACAAACAATAACAACCTGAACATGCTGATCATTGTAATACAACATATTACATTAATAACAAATAACAAATATTTTTAATTAATTATAATAATTATAGCTTAAAATATTTTATTAACACTTTAATTTGTTTATAAATGTTTATAAATTAGTTGACTTTTAAATTCAAAATTTTGTTATTTAGTGTGTTGTGTAAAATAAAATATTAACTCTAAGACTAAATGCAAAAATGAGCATGTCACATCCAGCAAAATTCCAATAAAAATTTATGCGAGAGAAAAATTATATAATTGCCAGAAAATTGTTTATCAATTGAAACAGCAACATCTTCACTGGCGTAAAATGTTTCTGCATTCAGAGTGACTCCAGTTGCAAAATCAAAGTTTTGACCACAAGCAGTGGAGTAGCATTGCCTCCAGCAGTTGGGGGGAGGAAGACTGGTTTTGAGGTTCATATCAAAATTTTGATCAAAACTCCTATAATACTAGATAATTCTGTTGTTTACAATTAGCTACTATGTACACGTTAGTGATAGTTGTTATACTTAGATACAACCAGATGTACAATTTTGACAATAAATGTAATCTCAAATCACCCCTAGTTCACTTTCCTAGCTAACTTAGTGGCAAACTTCTTGATCTGCCTGATTTAGCAAACAGTGTAGCAAAATTTTTGAGGAGTAACTCCCCCCAATAGATGCCAGGCTATGCCACTGCCACAAGTTGATCCTTTGAAGAGAGTCTGCAAGGCCTAGCTCCATTTAGCTTCTAAATAAAAACATTTCCGAGTGTATGTACGTGCCAATTTTTGTTAGCAAACAACTGCAGGTTATGACTGTGTGTGACCACAAATTGTTGAACAAACACACAAACACTGAATGAACTACACACACACACACACACACACACACACACACACACACACACACACACACACACACACACACACACACACACACACACACACACACACACACACACACACACACACACACACACACACACACACACACACACACACACATCTATTATTTGCTATTACATCACACATTTATATTACAAATAATATTAATTAATTAATTATAAAAACAATAATTATTTATTTGTTATAAATATTCACTGTTACATCACACATTTATATTATAAATAAATATTAATTAATTAATCAATGTCATCTGACAACAACAAAAGTCTGACATTTTAGTACCTTGTAAGTGAGATGGCAAGAGACTCATCTCACCTTCATTCAAAAGTGGAGGGATAGTGAACGTGTGTGGCAGCATTGCAATATACGGATACCAGTAGGAATCTGATCCAAGGCATCGTTCATAGATAAGAAAGAGACAAAGCAACTGGATGTGATTCAATTGATTTTCAACTCTAAACAAGATGCTACCAATCATGTGCTGCAGCAGTAAAGACTCTACGTTTGTTTATACCCTCTCAACAAACGTTTGAGGCAATGTGAAACGGCTTTGTCAACAGTGATGAGAAGATGATGTGGTACTGACACAAGACAAGTCCCTGTCTGCCAATAGAGAGAGACAGACAAACACAAATTCTAGTTTCCCGTTGCAAGCAAAGATATGATAAACACCTTGATATTTCTTCGGCATCTTAACCCTCTTCCTGTTTCTGTGTACACACACACGCACACACACACACACACACACACACACACACACACACACACACACACACGTCAATCTGTGGTATGCACATATGCAGAGTAATTAATTGCTACATTGTACTGACCAGGGAAGATATAGACGTCTAAGTTTGCTGTGAGAAGTCCATGTGAGGATGCCCAACTAGCATTGCGAATGCACTCAGGAGATGCGTCTCTAACATCTTTCAAATACAACATAGGATTGTCATTCAAACCAACACTTTGCAAACATACAATGTATCAAGTTACTGTCTGTCTGTCCGTCTGTCGCACATGTGTGTGTGTGTGTGTGTGTGTGTGTGTGTGTGTGTGTGTGTGTGTGTGTGTGTGTGTGTGTGTGTGTGTGGTGTGGTGTGGTGTGTGTGGTGTGGTGTGTGTGTGTGTGTGTGTGTGTGTGTGTGTGTGTGTGTGTGTGTGTGCGTGTGTGTGTGTGTGCGCGCGCGCACGTCCATCTGTTTGTCTGTCTGTCTGTCTGTCTGTCCGTCCATATCCCTTCATTGTCCAAACAGTTTCTGTTAAACAAAAGATTAAAATTCAATTAAACAATTTGCTACACTCACTTCAAACTGATATAATTAAAATATAAATTAATTCAGGCACACACTGACTGATCCAAACAATCGACATACACATGCTAAACAGCAGCCAGTCCTTCCGTCCATTCATTTGCCTACCTGTTCAGTTGCATGTCTGTCTGTTTATCTGTCCATCAATTTGTTTGCTTGTGTACATGTGACTGTGTAGTCTACATACACGGTACTTCATTTCTAGCATTTGCTTACTTCTGGATATGGATCCCTTCTTTTTTTGTCGTTTCCGTTTAGTTCTACCCATTTCTCTCTCCAGAGTCTGAGAGCATCCTAGTAGCTAACCACTAGACGTAAACACACTCGAGACATCGCGGCTAGAGGCTAGAGTCTGGAACTGCAAGGCAAACGATCGAAGCGAGGCCGCATGGTCAATGTCTGTCAAGTTGTCTGGTGCACCACTGAATGATTTAACGTCTGCACACTATGCATACGCATAGTAAATTACTACCAGTCTGGAAATGCAGCCAATCAGGCCAACACAATCTGTCCAACCACATGCACAGCTATAGATAATTGATCGCCACCTCTAGTCAAGTCGTAAGCATGTACAGCGAGTCATACCCAAACAAGAATAGGCATCAACTACACCAACACCAAAAAGATATTTAAACTCAAATATAATTATTATAACGATTATATTTACAAGCACATTCAAACATCTTTACTGCAATGTGATCTACATGTCGATGTTATAATTCATCATTGCGATGGCTGCACGACGCCGTCTTCATGTGTGCTCCTCTCAACTTGTTTCCTAAAGTCAATGAGTGACATTTTACTATCAGCATGAGGAGGCGGTCCCAGCAGATGACAAATGTCGTCGTAATTGAGAACCTCACGTTCAATCAGTGACAATGCCAGCTAAATAAATAAAATGCAAACAATGTATTGAATGTAGAGCCTTGGAGTTCCAACCTTTGCGCAAAGTTCTAGGTGCGCAAAACTGCAGGACTCCAAGGGTATCAAGGAATGTTTACCTTGCGCAGTTTATCATGGTGTTCCTTCAATACTTGCTCTGTGTGACTGTATGCTTGACTAACCTGCAGCCTTACTTCCTGTTGATAAATAGTAACGTTTGTTGTCGTGACTGTATAATTCTTGTGTTAATGTTTTGTACCTCGTCGATCATCTTGGAGAGTTTTTGACTGAATGGTTTCTTCACCATGTCGCTTGATCGACTGAGAGGGAAGGAAATGTGGCCAATTCTTGAATTCATTCCAAACACTTGGATCTATTTGCAACAACAAGCTCAAGTTCAAACAAGTCACTGGATTTGTCCATATGTCTGTCTGTCCGTCCATCTACTGGTGTGTGTGTGTGTGTGTGTGTGTGTGTGTGTGTGTGTGTGTGTGTGTGTGTGTGTGTGTGTGTGTGTGTGTGTGTGTGTGTGTGTGTGTGTGTGTGTGTGTGTGTGTTCTCCATCTGTCTGTCAACCAATGCATAGATTTCTATCAACCTGAGTATACGCCAACTCACTCACTCTCCTCAGATCATCATGGGCTCCTAATACAACACAAACACACAAACTGAAACCTCACCACAAATGACACTACAGCCCATCTCATACCAGACGTTATTCTACGAAACACTAAAGCCTCAGCAGCTCGTCCTCCCAACAACATGCACATACGATCAAATAACTACAGAAAAATACTAATAATAATAATGCAACACACATTGATATTAATCATCAAGCTACCTGCTCTGCATTGTAGAATTTCTGATCTGATGGTAGAACTTGAGCATAGCCTAGTGGACCTTTAGTGCGAGGAACAATTGAGACCTAAACAAAATGAACGCTTGCTGGGTGTTAAATGACTATGTACATAACACATTAGATGTAGACACACAGATATAAAACATACAAAGAAACAAACCGCTAACCAGAGACAGACAGACAGACAGACAGACAGACAGACAGACGTATTCGAACACTTCGGCCGTTGGGGGACAAAGCGTCTGAGTACTTGAGGGTCCTCTCTGCTTCGTGGAGAGATGACAATGGACGATCTAACATTACTGAGTTCAAAACACACTGAAGACGACAATTTTCAATCAAGCTGCAGTAATGCAATTCAAGTGTGATCTCTAGGACGATGGCAGTAATTTCAGCTGGACAAAAATCTTGCAGTGTCCTTGACGAATATCAATTTGTTTTAAACTAAGTGGTTAAATGTATTCTGACCCCCCTATGGGGTCATCTGTTGTAGACTTAAGTGTTTGTTGTTGATTTAGAGGAACTCTACTTAGAGACTAGCTTTTAAGCTCTTGATGAAAATTTCTTTGGATTTGAAAAATATAAGTATTTGACAGACAGACAGACAGACAGACAGACAGACAGACAAACAGACAGAAAGACACAAACAGACAGACAGACAGACAAACAAACAGCCAGCAAGCCAGCCACACAAGCAGACAGTCAGACTAGACAGACAGACAAACATCAGATGGCTGTTCGTTAGAGTCTTTCTTCTGCAACCACTATGGTCGTTTATCTTGAACTCTTAGTGTTATATGTAGCCTTTTCTGTATTAGCGTCAATGTTTTCAATAAATGTTCTTTGACAGATAGACAGACACTGTCACAGACAGACAGACAGACAAACAGACAGACAGACAAACATTTTTATTCATTAGCTTAGTAGTTATGGCCAGAAAAGGCTTTAAAGCAGTAGCACAGCTTGTTAGCCATGAACATAGTTTGTAATAGTAGTCATGTATGAAAATATATTATATGACAAACAGACAGACAGACAGACAGACAGACAGATAGACAGATGAACAGACAGACAGACAGACAAACAGACAGACAGATGAACAGACAGACAGATGAACAGACAGACAGACAGACAGACAGAAAGACACAACAAACAGACAAACACACAGACAACAAATGGACCAACAGACAGACAGACAGACAGGCAGACAACCAGACAGACAGACAAACAAACAGACAGACAAACAGACAAACAGACTGACAGGCAAACAAACAGAGTCAAACAAGCTACAACAAACAAATAGTTTTTACTACAAAAGCCACCAAAGCAACAAGGTCAACAGACCAACCTTAAGAACAGGATCTGTGTGTTTCAGCATCCATCCTACAAGTACATGTCCTGCCTCATGATACGCCACAACTTCCCTCTCTTTCTGTGTCATCACGTTGCTTTTCTTCTCCATCCCAGCAATCACACGTTCGACTGCGTATTCAAAGTTCTCTGAGTCGATTGCCATCTTACGATTCCTTGCGGCATGTAGAGCAGCCTCATTACAAATGTTGGCAATATCAGCTCCTATGAGATGTGGAGACAAACAAGATGAGGTCGCAATATCAAATACAATTTGTGTGTGTCTTTTTGTTTGTATGTATGTGACATTGTCTCTTTGTCTGGTCATTCATATGTTATCTGCAAGTTTGTCTGTCTGCCTGCTTTGCTTTCTGTCTGTCTGTTTGTGTGTGTGTGTGTGTGTGTGTGTGTGTGTGTGTGTGTGTGTGTGTGTGTGTGTGTGTGTGTGTGCATTGCGTGGGTGTGTTAGTGTCAATGTGTGTGTGTGTGTGTGTGTGTGTGCACGTGTGTGTGTGCATGCATGTGTGTGTGTGTGTGTGCGTGTGTCATCTGTCCGTCTGCACTTCATACCACTGTGACCAGGTGTAAGCGCTGCCAATCGTCTAGAATATGCTTTCAGTGGTTGTGCCAACAGATAATCACGTAGATGAACTTCAAAGATGGCCTGCCTTTCCAGCAACGTGGGAAGATCAATAGCAATTTGACGATCAAATCGACCGGGTCTCAACAATGCCTGCAAAACCACAAACAAGCAATATACAATAATAATGTGACCGTTGACTAGTAAACTCATAATAATATTGACAAGAGAGAAATGATGGTGGAGTTGTGTATGTACAGAAATGTTGGATAAATGAGTAGCCAGAAAATGAGTAAATGAATACACAAGATCAGACAATAAAACACACACACACACACACACACACGCATGCACACACACACATGCATGCACACATGCACGCACGCACACACACACACACACACACACACACACACACACACACACACACACACACACACACACACACACACACACATGCTTTACTCACTTGATCCAACACATCTGGTCTGTTTGTTGAAGCCATCACAACAACTCCCTCCAGAGTGTTAATGCCTAAACATACACAACAAGAAGACTCAAAATGACAAAACAAAACACTCCACATCTAGAAGCAACGCGCAATTACAACATAATTAATATCAAATAATTAATATCAAATTATCACTCCCATGCACAAGTGCAACACACACACACACACACACACACACACACACACACACACACACACACACACACAGATACACACACACACACATACAAACACACACACACACACACACACACACACACACACACACACAGCTCACCATCCATCTCAACCAGCAGTTGATTCAATGTATTCTCCATCTCAGTCTGGCCATCCATCCCAGAGCTAGTCATACATCACAAAGACAACACACCGATGAGAGACAACAGTATGACGTCTTGCTATGTCATACACACGTACCCTGATCTTGCTCGTCCAACTGCATCTATTTCATCAATGTAGACAATACAAGAAGCAAGTTTTCGTGCTTGAGAAAACAAATCTCGTACTCGAGCTGCTCCAATACCTATTGATATCAAACAATCAAAAATAAGTGAACACTGCTTAACTCCATCTGGAGACTTACTTACTAACAACAGTAATATGCTATAAATGGTATACTTACTAATAATTAATAAATTAGTATCCTAATCTGCTCGGACAAGGAACAGCCTACTCATATAGTTCCACAATCCAACAGCCCAGATGCTGTACAACCCACAGAAAAATGATCCATCCATCCATCTTTCTGTCTGTCTGTCTGTCTGTCTGTCTAGCTGTCTGCATGTCTATCTGTTCGTCTATCTGTTTATCTATATGTCAGTCTGTCTGTCTATCTGTCTGTCTGTCTGTCTGTTTGTCTGTCTATTGTTGTTTGCAAGTACTGGTTTGCTTTTAAAAAATCCTAGCATATGTACAAGTAGAGTCTGTATGAGAATAAAGTATCTGTCTGTCAATTTGTCTGTTTGTTTATCTATCTGTCAGTCTGTCTGTCTGTCTGTCTGTCTGCCTGTCTGTTTGTCTGTCTATCTGTCTGTCTGTCTGTCTGTCAATACATATATTTTCATACATCAGCACTATTACAGTCTAATTGTTCAAACACCAGTCCAAAAGCCCACAATGGGCCACACAACAAAACCTACCTACTTATAATTAACAAATGCTTCATCAACGTTTAGAGAGTCTGTAAACTGTCCTGCTCTTCCTAATTTTCTACTAATCACATTAGCATTGTCTGTCTGTCTGTCTGTCTGTCTATTGTTGTTTGCAAGGAATGGTTTGCTTTCAAAAAATCCTAGCATATAGTAGAGTCTATATGAGAATAAAGTATCTGTCTATCTATCTGTCTGTCTGTTTATCTATCTGTCAGTCTGTCTGTCTGTCTATCTGTCTGTCTATCTGTCAGTCTGCCTGTCTGTCTGTCTGCCTACCTGTCTGTCTATCTGTCTGTCTGTTTATCTATCTGTCTGTCAGTCTGTTTCAACTTGTTGTTATTCAGTTATTCTCAATGTTTGTATTACATCAATTAGTTTGTCGCTGCTCACCTCCAAGTATTTCTACAAAGTCAGGACCAGCAACAGAAATAAAGGGAACGTCTGCTTCACTGGCAACAGCCTTGGCCAGAAGTGTTTTGCCTGTACCCGGTGGGCCAGTCAACAAAGCTCCCTAATAGAAAAAACACAAAAAACATGTTCTCAAATTGAAAAATGGCAATAGTAACCTACTCTATGTCTTCATTCGTTATGCACCTCAATGACCTGTCTGTCTGTCTGTCTATCTGTCTGTCTGTCTGTCTGTCTATCTGTCTGTCTGTCTATCTGTCTGTCTGTCTGTCTGTCTGTCTGTCAATACATATATTTTCAAAGAACAACACTATTACATTCTAGTCTGGCCCAAACTGTCTGTCTGTCTGTCTGCCTGCCCTTCCAGTTGCCTTTATTGTGAGACATCTCTCTCTCTCACCTTAGGGATCCTCGCTCCAAGTTGAGTAAACCTTTGAGGTGCTTTCAGATAATCAACAAACTCCATCACTTCCAATTTTGCCTCATCCATCCCCGCAATATCAGAGAACCTACACAAAACAATACTGACAAACAAGTTGCACAAACTGACAAACAGAAATAGTAAATAACAACAACATAAGAAACACAACAGATAAGCAAACAAACAAATCAATTGTATACACAAACAAACACAAAGACAAACAGATAAACAAGCAAACAAACAGGCAAACAAATAAACAAGCAAACAAATGAGCAAACAAACAGGCAAACAAACAAACAAACAAATCAGCAGACAAACAAGCAAACAAACCAGCAAACAAACAAACCAGCAAACAAACAAACCAGCAAACAAACAAACCAGCAAACAAACAAACAAACCAGCAAACAAACAAACAAACCAGCAAACAAACAGGCAAACAAACAGACAAACAAACAGACAAACAAACAGCCAAACAAACAAGTAAACAAACAAGCAAACAAACAGACAAACAAACAGGCAAACAAACAAGCAAACAAACAGGCAAACAAACAAGCAAACAAACAGGTTAACAAACAGACAAACAAACAGACAAACAAACAAGCAAACAAACAGAGAAACGAACAAGCAAACAAACAGAGAAACGAACAAGCAAACAAACAGATAAACAAACAAACAGGCAAACAAACAAGCAAACAAACAAACAGGCAAACAAACAAGCAAACAAACAAGCAAACAAAATTAACTACAACCATGTATACATGTGAATTGTCAATGATTAGAAATGTTATGCATACTTGACTTCCAGAGAATCAGTTATAATTCTTGCTTTTGCTTTCGTAAATGGCATCTATAACATTGACAAGTCAGTAACTATCAACACACAAACACATGCCTTGCAACACATACATGTATAGACAGACAGACAGAGACAGACAGACAGAGACAGATAGAGAGACAGAGAGACAGAGAGACAGACAGAGAGAGACAGAGAGACAGACAGAGAGACAGACAGAAAGACAAACTGAGAGACAGACAGAGAGACAGACAGATAAACAGAGAGACAGACAGAGAGACAGACAGAAAGACAGACAGAGAGACAAACAGAAAGACAGACAGATAGACAGAGAGACAGAGAGACAGACAGACAGACAGACAGACAGACAGACAGACAGACAGACACACACACACACACACACAAACACACACACACACACACACACACACACACACACACACACACACACACACACACACAATACCATAGATGTGATGCTCCCATCACCCTGTCCCCTCGAGCCCAACCCACGCATCAACAAATACAACACACCAAGTGCGACCAAGCCACCAAGCAAATTGGAAACAAACGTCATCCTGCAAACACAACCAGTGTAGGTCACCATGACAAGCAATACAGCGAGTCAGTGACGTAACTGACATGATAGAGTCAGATGGCTCATAAATGACTGGCACATATCCTGATGGATCAATTCGTAATTCCTTTTGAGCTTGAATGAGACGATCCTCAAAGCTTTCTACCCCATTGATGCTGAACGCAAAGTGAGGAGGAGCTCGGTGAATCTGTACACAATTAGCTTTGAAAGTTAATATTATAGAACACAGATCTTGTCTGATTTGTTGTGTTGGTCTTGTTATCTTGTTGACTGTTTGTCCATCTGTCTGTCGTCTCTCTGTTGGTCTGGTTGTCCATTTGTCTGTCTGTCTGTCTGTGTCTGTCTGTCTGTCTGTCTGTGTCTGTCTGTCTGTCTGTGTCTGTCTGTCTGTCTGTGTCTGTCTGTCTGTCTGTCTGTCAATCGCACTTATTTGATATTTTCTGTCTGTCTGTCTGTCTGTTTGTCTGTCTGTGTCTGTCTGTCTGTCTGTTTATCTCTTTTGTGTCTACTGTTCATCTTTAGGGCCAAATCACATCAATATTAGTATGCATTGCTTCACCTCCTTCTCATGAACAATGGCTCCATGATGAAGATAAACATAACATTTGTCCTTGCTAGAGTTGACAACTAATTTTGCTACCTAGAAATACAAACAACACAGACATCAGAAATGCATCCCTCCAATACAATAGTCTAGTGTATTGTGAGATGCATCCCTTCAATACAATAGTCTAGTGTATTGTGAGATACATTCCTCCACTACAATAGTCTAGTGTAGTGTGAGATGCATCCCTCCAATACAATAGTCTAGCGTATTGTGAGATGCATCCCTCCAATACAATACTCTAGTGTATTGTTATGTAATTGGCTCGCCTCTCCTCTCTGCAACATTTCTCTACGAAAGACCGACCAGCTGACTTGAGGTACAGGATCACCCGTGCTGTAGAGAAGAAAAATAGCTGCAAGTAGAATGTATGCCAATAGACGTTGCCAGAACTGCTCTCCCTCAGGCTCATTTGATTGATTCTGTAAACCTAAGACAAAAAGAAAATTTAGTAAACAGACAACACACACACACACACACACACACACACACACACACACACACACACACACACACACACACACACACACACAACCTTTATCAGTCATGACAAGTTGAGACAACCATATATATATATATATATATATATATATATATATATATATATCAAAATATTATTGATTTCAATTTTTATTCATCAAATACAGACACGGGCATAATTATGGAGCCACCCCATATCAGCTGAGGCATGAAAATCAACAATTGCGGATTTATGAATATACCTGCTGACTTGCTGATTCTACATAAGTCGTGCTATTTGGGTATTTATATTGTTCTGATTGGACGCTTTGACAACCCGTAGCAACAAAGGATTAGAGAATGACCAGACTAACCACCGCCATCATACATTACCATGTCCAAACCGTTCATGTTGTAACGTCACAAGAGCAGACTCACAACATGCAAGTAAACTGAAACGTATAATCTCCTCTGACATAAACAAAGTCATTTTATTGTTTAGAATCTTTTTGAAAAACGATTTTCATTATTAACTTTTAAATTGGTTGAACTGACAGCAAGAAGCATTCGTGTAGGTCACACATGATCACCTCCAATCTCAGACATGTGAATGGCACAATCAGAGCCATTATTACCTCACCATTATGACTTGTTTTAATTTACTAAAAAATGCAGCTGTTGCTGTAGATGCATGTACTTGCAGTGTCTGAGAAAGCCCGATAATTTTTTAGTCTAAGTCACATGCTCAGGGTGGCTCCATAATTATGCCCATGTCTGTAATTTCTGTCCTGCCTTTTGGTCTATTTGACTGCCATCGTCTCAACACTATAACAACAACAAATATAAATCCTCTTCACTGCCATTAAACCAACATACGGGTATTCTACCTGACAACCATCTCTGTGTGTGATCATGCGCTCGCCTGTCAACAGTCTGATGCAATCGACTCACAAAACGAAGACGCGACTACGAGAAATAACATTATAGTGATTTTCACAGACAAAGCCACTGAAACAACCAGAATAAGAGATCTTCTCGCATGATTTCGACCGTTTTCTGCAAAGTTTTCGACACCAGATGCTCTAAGTCGACTCCATTTACGAACTGAGGCAATCCTTGAAGCAAAATGATATGTATATAGTTGTTTAAAAACGCGTTGCCTTCGAAAAAACGAACAATCGAAACGCAACATTCACTAAATTGCGTTGTTGTTAGCCCGTATGTTACGGGTCACGTGATGCATGATCGTTGCCAGGTCTGTTGTTGATGTAATATTCTACTATAGTATGTAGATGCTCATTTAATACTAAACGTATACGCAGCTATGAAAGCTTAGAAGTCAGTTGACATTTCCAGACTGTCTATTGCTGCATGATATGAATGACTTGCTTCACAATAGCAATCAGTAGAAGAAGACAGGCTAACAAGTTCCAAATTCCCAACCCAAAAATACCAACTGCAGTAACAACCACAAAAAAGTTATCTCAATGTGACACACAATCTAATCTTGAAAATCATATGTACTTGTTGGTCCTGAACTAAAGTTGAGCATGTATAACAGCAGTAAAAAGCTCTCGTGTCCGATGTTCATGCAACTTAGGAATAACTAAATAAAGACATAGAACATAACAGACACGCCGTTTGAGTAACTTATGATGTAAAGATTCTTACTGAATTGTTGTAGTACACTCAGAGAAGGATGTTCACATCGTATTTGTTAACTGTCTTATAGTACTGAGCTGTACAGAGGCAACAGCAGTCATACTTTAGATCTACTACACCATGGAATAGATACAAGCAATACAAATGTACAAACTCTAGACAAGCATGCACGTCACATGCACTGATGTGTTCCCACCTGTAAGCAAGTAACCAGTGGCTGAAGATATCAACCGTCGTGAGAACTTGGAACAGCATGGTTAAAGCAGGGTAGCAGTGAGTCTGTAATAAACAGACATTTGGTACCAAATCTGTCAAAAAATAAACTCATGCAACAACCACATACAGACCATGTATGTAGACCACAATCACGCACAAAATGTAATAAGTTCAATAGCCTAAAATCATTTTGTAAGTTCATGCTAGCTCCTTTACACTACAAAACTACCGTATTTCCACGTATACAACGACACGGCTTCTATTAGAACGTGTTGGTACTATGTACCTTTGTACAGTGTGGTTGTGGAATAGAGTAGAAGCCGTGGATTCCCTGGAAGATTGAAGACAAAAAAAGACAAGACATCACTGATAGAGCTACAGTTGTGATGAAAGTTTACAGCATGTGTAACTGCATGATGTCACTAAAAATTTAGCTGTAGACAAAGCAACCAAATTAGAATCAGAAATATGGTCATCAGAATGTCTTCCTTTGTCTGTAATCCTTCAGCGAATGGCTTGTACCCTATTCCCTAACCACACTGTAAAGGCACATTGTACCACAACGTTGTAATAAGAGCCTTATTATTGCAATATGCGCAAAATACAGTATCACTATATTAATTAATCAATCAAAGGTGCGTGCTTATCGATAGTGCTGTGCAGAGCTAGATGCTGCTGTGAGCCAACATTTTAATATACATATGATGCTATAGCATGTACACAATTTACAAATTATCTATTGACTGAAATTTCATTCTCTGATGATTCTAATATGACTTTACGTACACTGGCATGCAGTAAGAAACAACACCATGAATTAATGTCATGGTGCAAGTCCAAGCTCTGCCTTCATAAAAAGAAATTTAACAGTTACCTATGGCCAATGTATTGTTGACTATGGCTTGAGCACAATGAGACTGGCTTGTCTGGACATAATTTGTTTAATGTGTAATCTTTGTTTCATTGATATTAATAATTTAATAATATATTATATATACATCATGCTGCTTACTAATCACAATAATGTAATCAATGCACTGTACTTGATTACCCCTCCAACAGAGCGGACTAAACTAACTCCCATGCACCATACCAGGTAGTCTACATTGGCTAGTGCCAATCTATCTAAAATAAGTTTGGCATTGAATTGCCAGAGTCTAACAGATAACCGCTGGAAAAGATGATATTATAATCCCAAAAATGTACTTGGCGTTGTGCCTACGATGACTCAATGGGACACTCCCATGCATACTGATAAAGTATGACTGGTAAGAATGACAGCCACTGTCTGCATCTCAGGACCAGAGTCACCAGACCTATTTTTCCTGACCAGTAGAAATCAATCGTTCTTCACTTTGACATATTGACATACCTCTACTGCGCATGATAATCGATAATGGGCGTGCCAAAGCATTACAATATTGGTGCTGCAAAATTGGCTTGGCGCCAGATAGGCACCCCTGAGACTCTTCGCAACAATTCTATCGTGGTTTGATAAGGCTTACGTACTTGGAACTTGGAACTGTGAGAATACAATGAGAAGTTTTGTCGTATCTTTTTGTTTTGTCCTACTACATGTACTCTGCCATTTGTCAACAGCAACAGTGAGACACTTTCCACTTCCTGGATCAAAAGTCAAATGTAAGCTGGTAGTGTGTGAAAGGGTTTGTTGTTCCTGTTTTACTAAATCTTGTTGTATTTAATTGTTCTATGCTGGTATACTTAGTACTCAGAGTAACTACTGCTACCTTATACACACAAATGTGACTGTCATACTGCCTGAGTTAACTAGTAAATGCTCGGTTAGCATTGTGTTTGGCGAGCGATGGTGTTCTGTCTTTACCTATTAGCGTAACAATGGTTGTGTTACGTAACAATAGTTTCTGTCAAACAAACGCTGAAAGTCAGGAAACAGACTTTCAGTTGCTCTTCTTCTCGTTGTCTTCAATTCTTCAATCACGCTTCAATCGTCTCACTCGTTTACTTAGCTAGTCGCATAACAATGGTCGGCAGTTGTGTAACAATAGTTGCATAGCAATAATTTCTGTCAAACTAATGCAAGGAAACTCAGAAACAGACTTTTCTCTTCTTCTAGCTTTTTCTTTCAATTCCTTTTGTCACGCGTCAATGTTATTTCCTATTAGTCGCGTACGGGAGCAAATCAAGAGTCATTTCACTCTTATTGCCAAGATATTGTAATTGAGTCGACCCCTCGAAAGGGGACCCTTGATTCAATTTTTAGCGCATATGTTACAGAGTCAAAATTGCACTCATCTGGCATGTCATTTTGTCGATCCATCTTTCCGTTTTGTCGTAAATCCATAGGACAAGTGCTGGCGTATGCATATAAATATATAAATATAATATATCTCGACCTCAATTGACATGACAAGAGAGAGGCTCACTTCGTTCGCCAATTACAGTCTTATAGACTTGCAGTAACTACCCTTTCTCAACAAGTCTCTCTCTCTCAGATCTAGGTGCTGTGGAGAATAACTGTTTGAGTGCTACAAGTCAATCTTCTACTGACCAGTCTTCATAGGGCTTTTCTCTGAGCTAAAGTTCTCCTGCAGCGCTCTATACTGTTCCATCATTCATCTGGTCTCTCCTGGATGTCTGGTCTGGTTCCAGTAGCTCTTCTCTCCATTGAGGAAAAGCTGCTGACAATTACCTCAGTCCTGGCTTCTTCTAATTGATCCTGATAATGTTTTTACCTGAGACATGAGTGTGTAGTCTAGCTAGACATGTTTGCTCACTTGTCTCTACTCTTTTTTGTCGCTAAACCAGGCAAACATAATGCTCCAGTACGAAGTAGTGGTATAGGGTTTTGTCCAATGTCATTTGGCATAAATCTCCTTCTTGCTCTTCTGGTAACCCAATGCCATGGTAGTTCTAACCAGAGTCCATCAATACGTAGCTCAGAAGGGTTTTAACTACTTGATAATGGGGTTGTTTCCTATTCCATTGTACAGTTGTTGCATTGTTCTACCATATTCTTCAACTCAGTTGACGATCCAGGACAGCACACTGACTCAGTGAGTACTTTGCTTGCTCTCTTTCTGCACCTATGGATTCCCAAGTGATCCAAATGCAGTCTCTCCAGCATGTCTGACTCCACACAACATGGTATCTCAATAGTAACCCATCTACTGTTAGTTCTGAAGCAATAGACAAATACTTCTTTAGCTCTCCTTTGAAAGTATGTTTCGAAAACCATCCTTTGACACAGAATTACTTCGGCTGTGAACAGACAAAGTCAGTATTTTGTCCATTGTTAATCAGATTATCTGTTGCAGTACTTCCTCTGGCAGATCATTATGCTCAGCTAGTGGAGGCCTCCATCCTCTTGTTTTGCACTAAGACTGCTCCCAATCCATAGGAAGAAGCATCAACATATGAACTGCAAGAGAAATACAATGTACGTGTAATAAGGACAAAATGTTTGATCAAGGCATCTTTGATCTACTTGAATGACAGCGTTGACAATAATCCCATGTCCAAGCATTCCTTGTCCAGAGCTCAAATTGATGCGTGTCTGCCTGCCAGGCAAGTAAAAACATCAGTGGAAAAGTGCCAGCTATAGTTTGCCTGCCCCATGTGGCAAGTAAATTTACAACACACCAGCCTTGTCTACTCAGATGCCCTTTACATTAGTGTCGATCACACCCACCTTACATGTGACCAACACCTATTAATGTTGTTGGCCAATTAGTACTGAATATTGTAGGTGTCAAATAAGTCCATTGTTCTGAATTCATTACGCTAAGCATATGTCTATGATAGACTGTTGAAGAATCGGTTGAAAGAAGTTGTGTGCTCCTTCAGTCTCTCCTCTTCCACCTACATCAGTGAGGTATGTCAATCGTCCTCCTGAGTCCTTTCCTGTACCACCGCAAGGTGACAACACACAAGCTGTATATCAACTGCAAGTGATTGCCTTATAGTTCCACTGGAGTAGTCTCGTCCACAGACTCTCTCGTGCTAGTCTTGTCCGGTGCCCGCATGCCAATTCCAAGCGCGAGAGAGTCTGGGGACGAGGCTACCACTGGAGCTGTCCCAGCATCTTTCGTATTTACTATTACCCCTGGACCAGATCTTGTTGGTAAGGCAAGACTGCATTAAATAAAGGGCCAGCTCCATGAGTTTTGAAGTCTCTTGTGCACTTTCTTCAATTGAACAGTTAGAGGTCTTCTAAGATTAATATGTACCATTACACATAGACCATCAAGATGTTCTATACCTGCCCTGTCACTCTATTGAAACAGCTCAGGTACCATGTAATTCCAAAGAGTAGGTTGTTAAAATAGAATCTTCTAAATGGTGTAATGAAGGGTTGTCAGCTTTGCAGTCTTTTGACAAAGAATTTGCCAAAGCTTGCTGTTTGCATCTAGCTTCCTGAAAATTTTCACACCATGCAGTTGAGCCAAAGTATGCTCTACAAAAAATAGTACGTGAGGCTGTCTCTGTACAATCTCGTTCAATTTACTCAAGTCCACACAAATGCAAACATTTCCATTGGGTTTAAGCACAGCAGTCATAGAAGCACGCCACTCTGTAAACTCATCCACTCTAAAAGTAATGCTTTTGCTGCAGCATTCCCTCTAGCTCCATCTTGACTTGTTTCATTAGCGGTATGAGCTCCTCCTGGGCTTAGTTAGAGCAAACGGCTTTGCAAATTGTCACGGTATCAACATGAATAATAAGATTGTAACATTGCTCAAGCAAGCTGTGATGGCTTCTTCCTGCATCTGGTACAGTCATCTCCTGATCGCTTACTAACTTCGGTAGAACATTTGTCTTAGCACCTTCAAATGTAGCTTTCTGGGGCATGTTCCATTTGGATAGTTTGAAGAGAGCATCAAGGTGTTTACATGTGCATTGTCTCTACACTAGACATAACAGGTATTATGGGTGGAGAGATGTCTGCGAATGGTAGTTTCCTACATCGATCTTCGCAGACTCACTTGGTCAAGCTTTCTGATGCACGAGTTACAGGAAGTCGTACCCCTTGCCCCTTGCGTTCTCCTTCTGTCAAAGTGTAAATGCTAAGATATCCTCTGCTCTCATACCCATTGAGTATACCAGTGTGGCTGTCTGCATTGATTCCTCCTCCTCAGAGTAGCCTGAAACCAAGTAAAACCTCTCAAAGCACTTGATCCAGAAATTCCACCTATCCAGCTAATCTTTGAACTGCTCAGCTAGTGCCACCTGAAATGTTGCCACAATCCCACTGTTCTGACACTATTCACTCTACACTGGCATATTTAGTACTCTGAGTACCTACTGCTAACTCAACACAATGCAACAACAACACACATAGAGTACTCCCCTACAACATACTACAGTATATTTAGTCTTGCCAGTATAACTACAAATCTTACTTCTTATTTTGTTTTCATAGCTTATATGCTCCTGGGAAGTCGTAATTATGTGTTTCCTCTGATCAAAAATCGTACCAGAGACCTAAAGATGTTCAACACAAATGAGCTCTCCAAAGTTTTGGCAAACAAGGTTCTACTTGAAGCAGCAAAAAATAGAACAAAGGCTGCGATACAGAGGGTTCTGGAGCTTACTGTTGACATGAATGCCACGTCAAAAGACTGCACTGACAGGATAGAAAAGCGATGTCCTCAGTGCGTGTCTCAAGAGTGCAAACGCAGGGCAGAAACTGTGTGTCCCAAGCCAAACATATTTGCAATAATTGAACTACTAGCCAAGGAAAAGTTTGGCCAAAGCGTTGATGCAATAACATCTGACGTATTGTATCCAGCTGAAGACTTCTTTGATGACTCGGCAGACACTATAGGTAACATTATCGATACCAGTTGGGCAGGAATAGATCATTTCTTCACCGATATCCTTCCTGGTCTTGGCAATGTTATTCCAGACGTGGGCAACATCTTTCCAGATCTGGACGACCTCATTCCAGACCTGAATGATGTGGGCGATGTCATTACAGTCGTGGGCGACATCATTATAGACGTGGGCGACGGCATTACCCTCCTGGGGAACATCCTTACAGACGTGGGCGACGGCATCAAAGACATTGGCGACCTCATTCCAGATGGGGGCGACATCGTTAAAGATGTGGGCGAGGCCTTTACGATCGCGGGTGACGTCACTAAAGATGTGGGTGACGTCATTACAGCTGTGGGTGAGATCATTAAGGGCATGGGCGATATAAAAGTTCCAGACATTCCAAACACTGGTGGAAAATGGGAAAGGGATGTCAACAAGTTGACTCTACCTGAAGAACCAACATGTGATGACCTGCAGGAAAAACCAAAGGAATCCTGCAAGAGGTACATCAAACGTCCAGAATGCAAAGCATCCTGCAATCCAACTCGAGGTAAGTCTTGAAATCATTTTCAGCTTGGCTCATTTATATTATTGACTGTCTACATGTACACACACTGCTTTGCCGTTGTAGTTTGTCCCAAACTTCAGACCCTAACAAGGAAGAACAAGGCTGCTGTCTCTTCATACAAAGCCCAAAAAAAGGCATTTAACAAAATCCGCGAAATGTGCCGAGAACAAGTCGCTTTGCTTAGTCAGCAACTAGCAGAAATAGTAAAAGAATTTTGTTGGCTATTGGATTTTATCTCGTATTACAATAGAATGCCTATACCATCCAGACCATGGTACAACATAACAAAGGTTATACCTTCTTTGTTCACTCTGATTGCAAGTTTTATCCTTAGATAACTTATCTGTTCTACAGATTCTGATATCATACAACACAGCGACTGGCCAGATTGTACAAATAACGGTTAGCGTCGACATCGGCTCAGATAAGAACCGCTATATAGGTGACCTCAAAGTGACTGAAGGATTTGGGGATGTACCCGTAACAATAGCTCGGGAAGCTCTGCAGTGGTACAAAGAAGAACTGGCTAATAACAATGCTTGCCAGTAGACACTGAACAAGAGTGAGACAAGCACTTCTAAGTGGGATGCATGACTAGGGTAAGGGGCTGTAGTTTTCGGGTTTAAATCCCATATCATCGTAAAGGATAGGTGACTGGAGGACAACCGCTTAACTGGTAGAGCCTACGTCTACGACTTTGCTTAAAAGTGAGTTGAACTAAAGTGATAAATGGTGCCATACGTAGCACAGCCACAATAAATTTGTCAGTAAATCAACGTGCTCATTGTGCATTCTTAATGTGGGATCCTTTATTCGTACAGTCTTCTAGCTCCTTCTATCTGCTAAACAGACATTTGCAAACGTAGCGCGCCGAAGCCTGAAGAACGTACAAACTTGTTTCCTGTTTCACTAAAGTTTTTATGCACATGCAAAGTCATTCAACCTCTCGTGCGTCTGGTGGATCCCAGATCTCTCACTCACTACATTTGTGGAAGGTAGTAGTTGATAGCAGACTGGAGGTCATATGCTTTGAAAGCTCAGGCAGATTGGTAGCGACAATGTCCAAATGGGTCTCCAGTAAGACTTTGTTAATCAACTTAGAGCCCTGCTGGTAAATGTTTGGCAAAAACTAAGTGCCTCATCTTTCTTTGAGCTGCTTCACAAGAACAATATAGGCATAAGTATGTTTAAAAACACATTACGACACAACACACTGATTTTAGCATCATAAAACCGTCTACTGTCTAGTATGGTTTATAGGTAGTAAGGCTATGGCCTGGCCAAATACATACGGGTTGTAGTAACTTGTACACTGGCATGTAAACAGCAAAGTAAACTAAAAATTATTATTTACTATTAAAATAAATAAGTCTTACTATTAAAATAAGTTTTACTATTAAAATAAATAAGTTTTGCTATTAAAATAAATAAGTTTTGCTATTAAAATAAATAAGTTTTGCTATTAAAATAAATAAGTTTTGCTATTAAAATAAATAAGTTTTGCTATTAAAATAAATAAGTTTTGCTATTAAAATAACTAAGTTTTGCTATTAAAATAACTAAGTTTTGCTATTAAAATAAATAAGTTTTGCTATTAAAATAAATAAGTTTTGCTATTAAAATAAATAAGTTTTGCTATTAAAATAAATAAGTTTTGCTATTAAAATAAATAAGTTTTGCTATTAAAATAAATAAGTTTTACTATTAAAATAAATAAGTTTTACTATTAAAATAAATAAGTTTTACTATTAAAATAAATAAGTTTTACTATTAAAATAAATAAGTTTTACTATTAAAATAAATAAGTTTTACTATTAAAATAAATAAGTTTTGCTATTAAAATAAATAAGTTTTGCTATTAAAATAAATAAGTTTTGCTATTAAAATAAATAAGTTTTGCTATTAAAATAAATAAGTTTTGCTATTAAAATAAATAAGTTTTGCTATTAAAATAAATAAGTTTTGCTATTAAAATAAATAAGTTTTACTATTAAAATAAATAAGTTTTACTATTAAAATAAATAAGTTTTACTATTAAAATAAATAAGTTTTACTATTAAAATAAATAAGTTTTACTATTAAAATAAATAAGTTTTGCTATTAAAATAAATAAGTTTTACTATTAAAATAAATAAGTTTTACTATTAAAATAAATAAGTTTTGCTATTAAAATAAATAAGTTTTGCTATTAAAATAAATAAGTTTTACTATTAAAATAAATAAGTTTTACTATTAAAATAAATAAGTTTTACTATTAAAAGTGCTATTAGTGGTCTCACATGATAGCCATTTAAACGACGTATGATCCATGCCATCATGTAGTATCTAGTTAGGCCACTTACTGGCTTGGTGGCAGCAATGTTTGCGCACGGACAGAATTGTAGCCAAGTCCATCTGTCGAACCAGAGAGGCTGGAAACTTTCTCTGAGGACTTGTCTTGGTTGATACCCGGATAAGCGGCGACGGCAAAATGCACACGTGACAGCTAGCGCACGTGGTAAAGCAACCGGGCACGAGTCTCAGCGAATACCGAGTTCGTTGTAATTGTAGTCTCAATCTTAGATTTCTTGCAGCATACGTAAATTATAAGAAAATTACAAGCTATGCAACAAAAACGTATTCAAAATCAAAGTAACAAATTCAACAAGTTTTTGCATTCATACAGTGTAGTACTAGTAGCTACATATAATCACTGGTTGCAAAATGTACATAAACTCATTTAATTAATACTAAACATCTAGGCAGCTATGAAAGCTTAGAATCAGTTGACATTTTCTCTCTCTCCAGAATGTCTATTGCTGCGATTTGACTTGCAGCATATTTCAGTTGCATGATATGAACAACTTGCTTCACAACAGCAATTGGTAGAAGAAGACAGGCTAACAAGTACCAAATTCCCAACCCAAAAAGACCAACTGTATAGATAACAACCACAAAAAGTTATATCAATGTGTTACAGTCACAATCTAATCTTGAAAATCATGTGTACTTGTTGGTCCTGAACTAAAGTTGAGCATGTATAACAGCAATAAAAAGCTCTCGTGTCCGATGTTCATGCAACTTAGGAATAACTAAATAAAGACATAGAACATAACAGACAAGCCGTTTGAGTAACTTATGATGTAAAGATTCTTACGGAATTGTTGTAGTACACCCAGAGAAGAATGTTCACGTCATATTTGTTAACTGTCTTATGACTCGATTTATTGGCTAGTACTGAGCTGTATAAAGACAACAGCAGTCATACTTTAGATCTACTACACCATGGAATGAATACAAACAATTAAGTAATACAAATGTACAAACTCTAGACAAGCATGTATGCACATCCAGCATGCACTGGTGTGTACGTTCTCACCTGAAAGCAAGAAACCAGTGGCTGAAGATATCAACCGTTGCTAGGACTTGGAACAGCATGGTTAAAACAGGGTAGCAGTGAGTCAGTGTCATGAACAGACATATAGTACCACATCTGTCAAAAAACAAACTCAACAACCACATACGTAGACCAGAATCCAGCACCAAATGTAATAATTAAGTTCAATAGCCTAGGACCATTTTGTAAGTTCATGCTAGCTTCTTTACACTGCAAAACTAAAAAACTAAAGTACGGTATTTCCATGCACGTATACAATGGTGAGGTTCTTATTTTCAGAACATGTTACTATGTGTCCAGAGCCATGTATGTGCCTAGTATCGCGTGGTCAGACCTTAACCCCGCCCTCATGCCGTACACGAACTGTACACGAGCCACCCTTTAGCCATGGACAGCTTTACGTTGGCATTTCTAGAGTTGCCTCCAGACAAACTTTCTTAGCAAAAGAAGGCAAACCGAAAAACATAGTTTACCAGAAAGTGCTGTCAACAAGATGATAATCCTTCTTTATTAATCTTTATATTCCCTACCGGCATCCATGGCCACACCACCCATGATGCAAGGGCAGTTTAACAGCGACTGTACCAGGGTTAGCAGTGTTCTCCCCATCAACAAATGGTGGGCCGCTATGTCTTAGACTACTTTCCTGGTCTAACTAGCCCTGCAATATTTTATATTAATTATTAATTAATTAATTAAGCAACCGCCTCCTCCTCAGTCTATAGTTAGAACAGATCTTGATGTTTTATCTTAGAGGAGGTTGAGTGTGAAGCACCACTATCTCGGGTTGTGGATTGCCCTTCTTGTTGTGGCTTTGGTTGCTTAGCGCAGCTGAGATATTGACTGTGAAAGCACTGCATGGTATCTCAGTCTGTGGTTTAATTGCCCACCCAGCTTGAGTTTGACTGCGAAAGCACTGCATAGAATCTCAGGTTGTGGCTTTGTATGGCTGTAAGTTCTGCCCAACTGAATATGAATACGAAAGCAGTGCATGGCATGCCCAGCTGAAGATAGGTACGTATGAAACAGTGCAGGCATACAAGGGCAGATGAATATGAATATGAAAGCACTGCAGCATATTGAGTTGAATATACATGTATATGCAAAAGCAGTGCAGGGCATGCCCGCTTGAATATATGAGTGTGAGCAGTGTATGGTATCTCACACTGTGGCCTAGCTTGCATATGCCCAGCTCAAGGGATGACTGTGCATGCAGTCCAGGGTATCTCAGACTGTGTCTTTGCATACCCATCTGAAAATGAGAGTAAAAGCAGTGCATAGTATCTCAGACTGTGGCTTTGCATGGCTACAAAACCTGCCCAGTTGAATGAGTGCAAATTGTTGGTGCCACTCCTAGATATCATGTAGAGATTCATTTCAGCCCATCAATGGCAATCTCTATATGTGTTTAACAAATGAGTACTTTGCCAAGACACCTCTTTTGATCATGCACACATGAATTAGATAAACATTAATGACCAATAACTAAAACAGATAGAACACGAGAACAATGCATGACAAGGTAGGTAGACAATACTTATGACACAGTAACAGACAAAACAAGGTAGAGCGTATTACGCATGGCGGCTGCAGCAGCTGGTGATGTATCAATTCCTCAATCAGAGGGCTATGCTGAAAACATCTAGCAGGACATAACATATAACATTCAAATACTACCGGAGCGAGGGGGGGGCTCCATGCAGGTTGAGACTGTCTCAACCAATTTTTAAGCCAGTATTTGCCTTGTCCTCCACGTGGTCTGGCCCGGGGTTGCACTGACAAGGGCATAAGTTATAGTGTAATTGGTTTGTGCTGTAACTTGAACTTTTGTTGCATAGGGATGATAACCAACGCTACAGTGGAGACTATGGAGATCTACAAAGATCTTTCTATACAAAACTGAACGTGACCTGGCTACACCCTTTCTGCCTCTCCAACCATCAAACGCATTTTTAGATACTTTCTGCTATAATTTGCTCATAAAAAGGTATACTCAGTAACTAACAATTTGCCTGATTCCAGAAACTTACTAACCATTAGTAATATTAATATCTAATCTGCCCGTGCAAAGAACGAGATGGTGAGCTAGTATATACTGTCGATAAAGGCACCGTCTCTAAGATTTTATATAGCTAGGTGACATCACACAGATTGAAAACTGGGCATCGACCGTTTCAGTTTCGGGGTGGGGTAGGAGGTCTGGGTAAAAACAAAAAGTTTTTGTTTTTTAAATATTGATAAATACAGACGGGGCTGGGTCTCAGTGATATTATTCTCCATAGCTGTGGCCAAATTAACAATAACTTTTCGTGCACTGTTGGTTCCTTGCTATGGCATTAAAATAACACCATTTGATTGATTTATAAGAAGGAGATACACCTTTAGAACCAGACGCATTCTATTGTCTCGGAAGTTTTGAAAGCCAAACAAATTTGTGTCGTACCTAGAATTGGCTTCAACAGCTACCAGGAACATTCCTAGAAGTATTTCTAGCTTGTTTGTAGCTAATATTTGGTTGCCAAGGTGGTGGTGGCACATCTTGGTCATTTTGTTAAGAGCTTCAATATATTTGCAAGTTAGTAATAAAATGTGAATACAGCGCAATAGCACTCACTGTACTCTCATAACACATGGCAGTCACAGTCTCACTTAGTCAACATTCTTCCTGAAATGATACTTTTATGAAAATATTGACCATACTCATTTATGTCTGACTGCATAGGTAGACCAAAGCCATGCCACTGTCCAGTAGCAGCGCTGAGCAGAGAAGACACCATTCAGCACACTTCCCACAATGAGAATAACAAATTGCACCACAAAGGTGGCATGCCAATGGAACTGAGTCCAGCATAACAAGAGCAAATAGATGAAAAGAAAACAGCGTTGCAAAACGAAAGCTAGTGTAGTAATAACTGCCAGGACAGCATATGCATTCTTCATAGAAATATTGTATCCTCTCACTTCAAAGAACGTTTCCAACCCAAGGAAGACTGACGTCAGTTCTGTCCAAATCACCCACAGGCCAATGACAAAACCTCTGTCTAGCAACAGTACTGACAAGAGGCCAAACAGAGCCACTCCATGGAATACCATCATCTCGTCGTATCCTTCAAGAAATTCTTCATATACAGAAGAAGGAAGTCTGCGTTTGGCTAGTGCAAGGAACGGAAGTTCTACCAACAAATAGCCACATACCAACTCAACAGTCCATGCCATCAACGGATTCTCTCGTCCCATTGTTAAGTCAGTCCATTTGTAACCTCTCATTGCAAATAGGACGAAAGAACTGCACAGCGTGGAAATGAGAGCATGGACGAAGTTCACTAGACTGAAAGTTAGCTCCACTGTTCGCGTAATAACGTAAGAACGAACATCATTGACGCTATTACAAGCAGATACAGCGCAACGTTTCTCAAAATATTGATAAGAAACCTTGGTCAAGAAAGAAAACGAAGCGGCACTCAGTAGAACACAACTCATTGTTATATTTGCCCCGCCTTCATAAAACATCCCGGATAACAAGTTTTCTAATGTTGCAGAAGTCTATTCGTCTAGGTGATAAATGACAATCTAGAAATGCATCGAGTCCTATGCGTATCTTGTTCACAATATTTTGCCTAAAATACGACTCTAGAGTTGAATGACTAAAAAACACACACAAAGCACGTGGGCTAGGATGATTGGTCAACTCGAGTTTTCCTCATTAGCATAAGTGATAATGTGACATTGTGCTCTATAGACTTCAATGTAGCAATACTTCTGCTACTGCTGTTCAACAGCTGCTTGCCTCAGCAGCTACGGCAGATTCGAAAAGAGGGAAAATGCGCAACGGAATCAGACGGAAAGACCTCCCGATGAGGCTCAGATGGAAGAAGGAATTAATCGACCACAGCCTATTCGACACCATGTCGCTGAGGTTTCTCGGGAAGAAAGAGTACGTTCACAAAAAGGAGGACCGGAAGAAAATGCAAATAGCTATATACAGTGCACCGTCAGCCAGTAAAGCAAGTCAAAAGTGCAGTAGAGATGGCCAGGTATTACTTTGCCTTCCGTGTTGCGGACTCGCTCCTTGCGTTCACATGTCTACAGCGCGAGAATAACTTTCAAGTTCTATTCTGTCTTCAACGACAATCGGAGGCTGTACGTCTCTCGAGAGTGCCACCAGGTCTCGTAGCAATTGCATCTCTAGACAACTCCGATTGACTTGGATTGTACATTGTCTGTAGGTATTGTACAGTTCAAACTGGGTCTAACGCAAGATGAGGGGCTTGATCGTATACCATCGCGCCGGAGCTGTTGTTGGGTGAGGTTGTCAGCCCAAGCTGGCTGATTAGCCTTTGAAATTTAAGTATACAGGTGTAGCAGGAATTCCTCACGCAAGAAATGTATTTCTTGTGAAAGGAAAAATCTCACCTTGCACATTCTAGGAAATAAATTACGACTATCCCAAACATTTTTAAGGTTTTACTGTATAAATGTGTAGGTTGGTCTCTCAAACAGCAATACTAATAGAAATCGATACAACATTTGTCTTTAACTTACCGGTAAATCTTTTGTAAAGTTAGCGATTGTTATTGGTAGCGCAAGTTTCATATAACAGTCTGTGTGTGTGTGTGTGTGTGTGTGTGTGTGTGTGTGCGTGTGTGTCTGTCTGTCTGTCTGTCTGTCTGTCTGTCTGTCTGTCTATTTTTGGATGTATGCAGCATTGTTGTGTGCTTGCATTTGCTGCTGTCTTTCTTTACTTCAGCGATTATCTGGTGCAGCCTCTTTTGTTTGTTTGTTTGAATTTTCCATGGAAGTTTCATGAGAGATCTACCGAATCAGAATTAGATATTCCAGTTTCCACTTGCTGTACAATGATTATGTTAGAAGCCATAACTCCTGCAACGATCATGATTTCATCAACAAAACAGTATGTTGATATGCATAACAGTTTTCATTGTTTGCATTGATCGCGGTCTTATTCGGACGTTACGGTGATGTCCATCCTAAAGCCGGGTTCACAATATGTGACGGAAAGCAGTCCGTTCCATTTCATAGCGTTTGCGGTCAGATTCGTTTTGTCAAACGCTAGCGCAGAGTGATTCACAGTTTGTAGTGTACATGGATGCTAGAGCTAGAGCCAACACATTTACATATAGATAGCATCATACCATAGCATGTACACAATTTACAAATTATCTAGTGACTGCAGTTTAGTTCCCTGATCAGTGAGGATTCTAGCACATTATGACTTTAGGTACACTGGCATGCAGTAACTTAACGTCATGGTGCAAGTCCTTGCTCTCTACCTTCGTATAAAGAAGTTTAACGTAAGTAACAGTGTGTACGGCCCACTGTATTGTTGACACACTTTTAAAAGTGAATATGGCTTGGGCACAAAGTCGATGAAAAGTGTTGTTGTCTGGACATGATTCGATTAGTGTGTGAACTTTGTTTCATTGATATTAATAATTAAATAATAACTAATTTATGTTGAATTCTGATCGAGCCAGATAACTCTTGTTAATACCAGAAAGTACACACGCACACACACACACACACACACACACACACACACACACACACACACACACACACACACACACACACAAATCTGTCCATTTTATTACATGTACCTGTCGGTTAGCAAGTCTAGCATTGCTCCAAGTCTTGATTCTATCAACAAATAGCAAGCACCATGAAATAATTAATGTAAGTGATTTTAACTTGAACTGCACCAACCTTGTTTGAACTTCCTTGCAGCCATCCCATCCACTTCATCCAGTAGAACAGACGCCATATAGAAAGCTACAGCTAAACCAGGATTCTCATCTCCCACCAGCCCGTTCATAATCATCAGGGCAATAAAGAGACAAACGAGACGCACATATCCTACAATGTAAATCAAACTGTACATGTGCATGTACAAACTAATTATGGAAAAATACACAGAAAATGAAATTTCTATGTTTGATCACACTGATGATGTTATTATGTTTGGTAATAAGAGTCGTAATCGTGCTTAGTCTGATGACAAGCTAAGCTAAGTAAACATCTTTAGGACCGTGTTAGTCTCGATGTTAGGCCATCTTTGCCTTAATCTGGACTAACGCGCGTGATCGCGCAGGTTTTGATCACATGACCGGAAACAAAGTTGCCATGGCGATCCTGCAGAAAGTTGCAATACACTTACAATTTTAAGTTAATTGTTTCTCGTCATGTGATCCAGACGAACAACTTTTAGTCTCACGGAAAGGGTCTGGCTACGCGAGACTAACCCACAACCGCGAGCGTTACCTAGACCTAGAGCGTGTTCACACTGGGCGTACTAGTAGTCATGATGATAGTACTTTGGCGTTAGTGCACTAATGCCACTCGTTCACACCGGTCCTAATCATGATTAGTGTAACGCCATTCTAACGCCGTAAAGAGTAGTATTACAACCGCATTAGTGGCGTTTGTGGTTGCACGTGACTTTGGCACGTGAGGTAGTATACAAAAACAGCTTGCCGCCGATGTTTCTGATGTGGTTAGAATGTTGTAGTGAAGTGTTGTATGTTAATTAAACGTACAAATGCAGCAACAACATGACGACGTATACGGAAGCGCAGGCAGATGTATACTGCGTGCGTGCCTGTACATGTGACAACCTCCTGCCGTCCCTGAAAGGAGCTGCCAGAGAAAGCAAACTAAATGTTTCCCTCTTCAAAAACCTAAAGCAATGGATTCGTCAAGACAATTAACGCGAATTCTTGCCGGATGTGGCGGATGAAAACTGTTAAGGCTAAAAAATTTTAGTTACACTCACGTGCCCACGTGACTTACTAGTCATAGTAGTTTACAATACGACGCTGATGTTGACACTGACGCTGATGCTAACGATGAGACGATAATCGGGGGGGGCGGAGCTTCTAGAGCATGCGCAATCTGGACGCTCGCCGATCTCGCTGTACACAAAGTCCGCGTTTCCGGGTCTGCTTCTGAACCGTAGATCATCTTGCCGTTGACTAGGCTTTGTAAGTAAGCTCACTACTTACCATTTCGTGCATCTTGTGAGAGACTTTGCCTGCGTAGAGACGCGTAGGAAGCCATTTCTTGAGTACGGCTTCTCGAGGCTAGGAGACTGCTGTTCAAACTGAAGTCGCCTGATTCACATTCTGAACAGATATACGTGGAGTGGAAGCACAGGCTACTCATTGCCTAGAGATGGATTAGTTTTGGCGAGTGAAATCATGCCACCTGGGAACCTATTTCGGATAACCAGACATGTAGGCGTTCCGCGTTGTTTCTGGGCAGTCTATCTTGCTTCTGTCTAGATGTGATTGGCCAAGTCGAAGTTCTTACTGTGATAACTTGCACTCGATAAGTACACTGACGCGGATCAGAGCACAGTACACTTACTCTGTAGTCTGTTTACAATTAGCACTGCCAGTCTACAAGTCCCAGCAACAGTTATGTTTAGAGTAACACAACACACACGCACTATTCCATAGCTGTAACGTCTAAATCAGAAAGCAGAGGCTGTTCTACCTCATCTGTAGTTGATCAAGACGTGTCTAATTAATTAATTAAAGTAGTGATCTCAAAATTGAAGATGAAGATGTTAGTTGTCAAAAATGTCACCGAGGCGCTGGCGCTGATGGTTTAAGTCCGATAATTGAACAAGAAGCAAATGAAATAGTGGAACTTCAAAACAAGATTAGAGTTCTCGAGCAAGACCTTGCATCTGCAGAGTCTGAGTTGCAAGGAAAGGCATTCTCATGATAAAATCAAGTCTTACACGGGTTTTGTGTAGAGAAATGTACTTGATACAGTGTGGAGATCAACTGAAAGCAGCCAAGACAATTTCTCTGTATAGCAAACAAAGAATCAGGCCAAGGCACATCAAGTGATGTGTAAGCTCATGAGCTCACCGCCTTCCATGACGAGTTGGATAGGCTAGACAAACTTTTCATGACTCTAGTTCGACAAGATACATATTTTCACAGTTCCAAAGTTCAAGCGGTTCGCTAGACGGGGGAAAAAGTAGTCCTAGTTTCAGTCACACAGACAGTGACAGTGCGTCACGTTCGGTTACCCCGAATGGGTTCCCCTACCACAAAATCTTCATCTGACAAAACTTCCATCGCTAGGCAATGAGTAGTCCGTCTTTCCACTCCACGTGTATCTGTTCAGAGTGTGAATCAGGCGACTTCAACTTGAACAGCAGTCTCTTACCCTCGAGAAGCCGTACTCAAGAAATGTCTTCCTACGCGTCTCTACGCAGACAAAGTCTCTCACAAGATGCACGAAATGGTAAGTAGTGAACTTACTTACAAAGCCTAGTCAACGGCAAGATGATCTACGGTTCAGAAGCAGACCCGGAAACGTGGACTTTGTGTACAGCGAGATCGGCGAAAGGTGCGCGTTACCCTCGAGATTGCGCATGCTCTAGAAGCTCCGCCCCCCCGAATATCGTCTACACAATGTTTTTCCGTGAGCGTCATGAGACGTTGGTCAGCACCTGTCTGGATACTCGAGCGTTGAGCGTATGCTAAAGCACGTTAATTTTGACACCACGCGTGTATCATAGATGGACGAAAAACTTGTAATTCTTCTACTTCTCATTCGTCGCCGTAGGCGTAGAGCTAGAGAATCTCAACAACGGCAAATGTGGGTCAGACCAATCTTTCAACGAAGGCGGCAGGTCTTTGTATTCTTTTAAATACACTCGCCAAAGACAAGGTTAACTCCGCACGCTATCGATTAGACCCTCCATGCCAAATCCGGGATTTAATAGGACTGTTCTTTGATTTGTAGAAAGTAATCACGTGTTTCCGGTTACGTTGGTACACTTTCGGAATCGACGCTAGAGTTGAACTCGAGTCAACTCCAGCGTCAAGAACGCTGGACGAACGCTGCGACGATCGTCGTCGACGTTGACATGTTCACAATATGACGCTCGCGCTAGCGTCATCGTCAGCGTCGTATTGTGAACCAGGCTCTAGTGGTGTGAACGCCCTTGTTGGCCTAATCATAGTTAGTCCAGATGTCGATGTGAAAACTCAGAAAAGTCGTGGGAATCATGGGTTTGTGTTATGAGGAGTAGAGTCACGTCTTTCACCTCTAGAGGGGAGACTTCCGGATGCACTATGTTTGAGATATGGTTGGCACCTACCCAACGTACCGTCCAGATGCTCCTGCGGGAAAAAGTTGGACGTGGACCATTCAATGATTTGCCCTAGAGGAGGTTTCTCGACACTTCGCCACAATGAAGTAAGAGATATCACGGCGGACCTCCTCACGGAAACATGCGTGTCGCTAGTGAACTTCAGTTGCAGCCCCTAGACGGAGAAACTTTCCAGCATAAAACAGCCATTAATGATGACCACGCACGCCTAGACATTTCAGCTAGAGGAGTACGGCAGCATTCCCAACGTGCATTTTTTTATGTAAATGTTTTCTACCCGGACGCGCGCGTTCAAACATGCAATCTACTTCTCTGGCATCAGCCTACAAAACTCAGGAAAACGAGAAAAAACGGGAATATGGCGAACGTGTGAGGGAGATAGAGAATGCAACTTTCACTCCCCTAGTTTTTGCAGCAACTGGTGGAATGGGGGAAGAAGCGTCAATTTTTTACAAGAGAATAGCTGAATTAATATCAATCAAAACAAAGAAGACCTACACTGAGACCATAAGAATCATCAGGTGCCGTCTATCGTTCAGTCTGATCCGTTCAGCAATTTTATGCATCCGAGGTAGCAGGTCGGCAAAGCACAGGCCCTTTCCGTGAAGAAGAAATTGACATCATCAGCAGTGAGGTTCGCCTCACTGAGTAAACTGATTTATGATAGAGTAGCAAGTTTCTGAGTTTTTTTAAATTATTGTGCGACCAATTATCTCTCCACTAGACAAACTAGAGAGACGAAAAGACGACCAAGTCCGACAACTCGGATGTCATGATGTTTACAAACGTAATTAGATGTTGCTAATTAGCGGCGCCTTTCAACTCTCATTGTACCTAAGTGTGTAAACAAGAGTGTTTTACTAAAAATTCCAATCCTCTGGCTGTCGGCCAGTCTACTCCGGATGTGAAACAATGACGCCAAATACCTTACGCCACCGCCCATCCACACCCACCCACGCCCAATTACCAATTGCGTCAGGCTATGACGTTATTCCCCACAACGCTTAGCGTTCCCTGTACGTACGTTTCCTGCCGTTGTCTGACCTATGGGCCATTCCTATGGGCTCAACTCTAACTCTAGACCTGACACCGTGTATATATGTCTATACACAACATTTCTAAGCACAAGAATTCAAGAACTCGAAGCAGCATTTGCACGTAATTCGGTGTCCTAGTGAGCAATGCATCTACCCTCCACTCCTGTCCAAAAGTTGTGCGAAACAACCGGCGCCAAACGCCACAAACTCTAGATCAACCACTAGACCCTAGAGAACGGGGTTATCTAGACGATCCCGGGTCAATGCGGCACCATTCAAATTGCACAACAATATACACGTGCTTCAGACTAGTACTTCCACTTACCGACAAGATTCGGTATAAATAAGAATACATTCACTTTGCCTTCTGTAGATGTCACTAGCATCGCTCCGCGTTAGAACAGTGAAACAGAACACACAGTGGACAATACTCGACTGACGTCCTGTGACGTAGGAGTGTAGCCAGATGTCGCGGTTGTATACCGTGGTGAAGTGGCCGGAAATACTACTGTGGTGAAGTGGCCGGAAATAAACGTCCCACCTTCAACGTCACTCTACTAATTCCATAGGTTCTTTGTATTACAATTTTAAAATTTGTTTAGAAAGATTTAGTTTCTCAGTTTCTCAAAGTAAACACAATAATTTTAGAATTTAAGCGTCAACTTGATATTGGCATTTTGATTGATGTAGTATACACACATTTGCTAATCAGAGGTACACATAACAGTAAACACAATTATGACCAATCCCATACACCGACAGGATGTCCGGATGTAGGTGGGTAGATAAACAGATTTATTGACTACCAAAGCTAGCAGCCGTTTAGCACTTTAGTGTTTCTTCATTTCTTTAGTGAAATTACTTTTGTGTACATGAGTGTAACTGAAAATAACTCAAAAATTAAAGAGTTTGAGAGTGTACAAGTGAGTAAAACAGTTTAAAGTGTAAGTGAGTGGAGAGAGGTAGGATTAGAGCTACCAGACAAGTTGGTCAATTTGTGTGAACGAACGAACACACACACACACACACACACACACACACACACACACACACACACACACACACACACACACACACACACACACACACACACACACACACACACACACACACACACACACACACACACACACACACACACACACACACACACACACACACACACACACACACACACACACACACACACACACACACACACACACACACACACACACACACACACACACACACACACACACACACACACACACACACACACACACACACACACACACACACACACACACACACACACACACACACACACACACACACACACACACACACACACACACACACACACACACACACACACACACACACACACACACACACACACACACACACACACACACACACACACACACACACACACACACACACACACACACACACACACACACACACACACACACACACACACACACACACACACACACACACACACACACACACACACACACACACACACACACACACACACACACACACACACACACACACACACACACACACACACACACACACACACACACACACACACACACACACACACACACACACATGGACAATAGACAAATATTAAGCCCTCCACGTCTTTCGACGTCGACCTTGAGGTCAGTTGCAAAGATAGCTCCCCCTGCCTCTAGAGACAGGGCCTCGATGCGCTACGTGGGGTTTTGGGGCCAGCGCTACAATCCACCTGGATCTTGGCCAGAGTCATCCAGGGGCACTGACAATGGCGCAGCTCTGGGACTGGACACCAAGGCCCACACGTACGATGTTACTGCCAAGCCAGCGGTCTTGTCCACCCCAGTCAATGACCAGGTACTCATTTATACTCCTGAGTGGAGAGAAGCAAGTGTGGGTGAGTTTCTTGCTGAAGGAAACTGAGACAGTGTAGACTCCACCAGGATCGAACCTTTAACCCTCATCACGGAATACAAGATCCCGAATGTCATCACCAATGCTCTACCATCTGCTCTACCATCTGCTCCACCACCACCCCCCACACACACACACACACTGACAATCACACAGACGGACAGATAATCAAGATTGTTAACCAACACTAACCGTGTACTACCACAGACCTGCAACATACATCACTCACACCAAGTCCAACCTCTTACCTCAATATCAATATTACCATTTATTTACCAAACAATTACATACACAACAATTATCTCCAATACAAGAAACAATAATAAACCACATCAATGGTCCTCTCTCTTTGCAATATGCAAAACAACCGTCTGTTAAAAGCAATGCCGATAGCCTGCTATCAGCCCTCCGTCCAATATGCAGTAGACAACCCCTCAACTTGTAGTCAGTTGGTTGAGAAGCTTGTGATACACATCAGTGACTGTACATTATGTGAGGTTATGTGAATAGTTTTTGGGTGTGAATGTGGTGATGCTCGGTGGGCTGGTTGTTGGAGGTTAACATGTGTCGAAGTCGAGAACGAGAAGTTTTGTGTCTTCAGTGCCGTTTCTGCTGCCAACTGCGCACACAAGTTTCTTCTCGCTGCATTGGACACGCCATACGACGCCACCTGTAAATGTAAAGTTAGTAGGTACACTCACACTCACACACACACACACACACACATACACACACACACACACACACACACACACACACACACACACACACACACACACACACCACTTCCTCCACTGCCCAGTGTCACCAAGTTCCTGATGAAGTCGCCAGTTCGAATGTCCCACAACTTCACCGTTCCGTCATCGGAGCTCGTGATTGCAAACTTGTCGTTAAACTGTAGAGACGTTACGGCACTCTGATGTTTTTCGGGCCCTTGGAGTGTGTGAAGACAATGACCAGACGAAATGTCCCAAACCTAAGAGACACAATTGGCACGTTTCCTCTATCGTTTATGTGTGAGACGAAGGTAACCTTGATGGTAGAGTCAGCATTTCCTGACACTAAAGTGTTCTTCTTTAGTTCCATTCCACTTGTGAGTGATTGGTGTCCTACAGATGTGCAAGCCATCTTATAAGTTAAACAACGGTTGAAATTGACACACACACACACACACACACACACACACACACACACACACACACACACATGCACGCACAAAATGACACAAAGTGACAAACAGACAGACAGGCAGACAAACAAATAAACACACATACATGCATATAAAAATAAATAAACAAACAAATAAACAGATAAATATACATAAACATGCATACAAAAATTGACAAACAAATAGACAGACAGACATGCAGAAAGACAAACATGCATACAGATATACAGACAAACAAATAAACAGACAGACTACACTGACTCTTACCAACTAATGTATGAAGGCAATGCCCTGTTTCTGCATTCCACACTCGTATCGTCGTATCCAACGAACCACTGACAATATGCGTCCCATCAAACTATCACACAACACTCACCAACATGCATCACAACCCCAAAACTCGACACCAACCTGCAACGAGTAAACTCTATTCGTATGTCCCTGCAATGTATGAAGACACTGTGCAGTCTCAGGATCCCACACCTTGACCATATAGTCATATGACCCACTAACAACCTTGACACCATCATACTGAACACTAAAAGGAAAAACACAAAATATATACAAAACAACAACAAACAACACAGAACAACAAACTATGCACAACAACAAACAACTATGCACAACAACAAACAACAAATACACACAACAACACAACACACAACAACAAACAACACACGACACCAATAATAATAACAAACAAACAACACACAACACCAATAATAATAACAAACAAACAACATACAACAATAACAACAACAACAAAATACATACAACACACAACAAAATACATACAAATACAGCAACAGCAACAATAATAACAAACAACACACAACAATAACAACAAAATACATACAACACACAACAACAATAACAACACGCAACAATAACAACAAAATACATACAACACACAACAACAATAACAACACGCAACAATAACAACAAAATACATACAACACGCAACAACAACAAAATACATACAACACACAAAAACAACAAAATACATACAACACACAAGATACACACAACAATAATAATACACACAACAACAACAACAAAATACATACAACACACAATACACACAACAATAATACACACAACAAACAACACACACAACAACAACAACAAAATACATACAACACACAATACACACAACAATAACACACAACAAACAACACACACAACAACAACAAAATACATACAACACACAACAACAATAATAATATACACACAACAACAAAAGACATACAACACACAACAAGATACACACAACAACAACAATAATAATAATATACACACAACAACACTACACACAACAACAAAAGACATACAACACACAACAACAAAAGACATACAACACACAACAAGATACACACAACAACAACAATAATAATATACACACAACAACAACCAACAACACACAACAATAGCTACAACAATAATGACAACAAAATATATACAAAACACAACAACAAACTGGCATCAACGCACCATCGAACTGCTGCGAGGTGTCCAACTAGGATGTGAGAGTTCTGTCCAGTCGTGATGTCCCATACTCTTAGTGTTGCATCGCGTGAGCCGCTGATCACTTTGTCGCCGCTCATTGCCATACAGCGGACAGTCGACGTGTGACCAAACAATGTGTGGAGACATAAACCCGTGTCACTGTTCCATACCTGAGAGAGTAAAATACAATCGGTTTTGAACTGGAAAATGTTCACACAATGCGTGGGACTAAAACTGAAAAAGGTACACACACACACACACACACACACACACACACACACACACACACACACACACACACACACACACACACACACACACACACCACAAAGCATGAAATAACGGCCTGCCATAGGCCAATGGCCAACCAAACAACACACACAAACAATGGCTGACTAACCAACAAATAGAAACCCAAAGAAGCAAACAGACAGACAGACTACCAAACACACAAACAACTAACGAAGACAAGAGCACACAAACAAGCACACAAACTCAGAATCACCACTCATACCTTCAGAGTTCTATCAGTTGAACCACTCACAATCACCGAACCATTAAATTGAGCACACCATACACCTCCTGTGTGACCAGTTAGAGTCCGTAAATGCTACAAGAGATGAAATTAATGAAACAACCGAGCAGTGGTCACACAAGTCACCATATTGTGTTACCTTTCCAGATGTTGCAGACCACACTTTTAACGTATTGTCATCCGAACCACTAACTATTCTGTTGCCATGAAATTTTAAACATGTAATCTATATGATAACATATATATGTTGCAGACATAGCATGTGTGTGTGTGTGTGTGTGTGTGTGTGTGTGTGTGTGTGTGTGTGTGTGTGTGTGTGTGTGTGTGTGTGTGTGTGTAAACTGCATGCACAGACTGCAGTTCGCATTATGTACACACAACTGTCCGCATATAGCACAATGCCTCACCACGTGATCATCATGGCCTTTTAGTACTTTAGGTGGTCTCAGAGTGCCATGTTTCCAGTTCCATTCAATACGATGTTTCGTCAAATAAACCTAACCAAACGCACAATTCCAGTTTACTTATGTCTGTCCATCTGTCTGTCTAATTGTCTGTCCAACTATATTTGTCTACCTGCCTGTCCATCTGTCTGTCTAACTATGTTTGTTTACCTGTTTGTCCATTGGTGTGCCTGGTTCACAATATCGACGCCGATGTCGATGTGGTTTCTTCAAAGTTTGACGCTCAGCTGAGTGTCGGCATCATATTGTGAACCAGGCTTTAACTGTCCATCCATCTGTCTAACTACCCCAACCATCAGCCCTTGTCTATCCATTCACGTCTGTATGTAGAGTCTAAGACTCAAACCTAGTCCTCTCCATGTGTCCACTCCACCTGCTTGAACGTGTGCTTTGGTTCCATGAGATAGGAAAGAGGACTGGGTACGAGTCTAGTGTGTATGCTGTATACAGGCCTCTAAGTTCACACATTTAGCTCTGCTAGCCATTGGCCAGTAAGACAAATACTTTAGTCCACAAGATGAAAATGTAGTAGCCAATTGTAGCCATTAGCTCAAGTGTCATAGTGATGACATGAATGACATGAATTGGTTTCCAACATTGGCACAAGTGGGCACACAAAGTCTGAGACATATACACACAGACACACTACGCCAGAAAAAATGCCAGTGTGAGCAGGTCATAGTGGCACTCTCCAGATCATATCGAAGCTAGGAGAATTCATTCAGCCACTTCGACAAGTGAGGTTATGACTATGATCTCTTCGTTCATTGATGGTACCACATGCACGCTGCTGTTAAGATCACTCGAGTCTGTATCATGCTCGCTAAGCCATTGGACGTGCCACTTCGCAGAGCAAACAAAATAGTCTGCCACGCCATGTTTCATGACTCCAAGACAGAGGCGGTGCCGACAACGATGACGACTCTAATCTATTCAGTTTCCCTGCCTTGTCCCGTTTGGCCGACCAACCTCACACAATGTGTGAAACGTCCATGACAGCGTAAGGATACACGCGTAAACTCTGTAATAGTTTAACTGTGAGAGGGCTTCTATTTCATTTTTACAATTGGCTGAGCCCTATAGCTGGTTTACTACCTACTAGTCACTGGCGACAAATTTAGTTGCTAGTTAGTGTCACGTCTCTAAATATGGAGTTTGGGATGGGCTACGATACCATACATGAGATTGAGGGGAGGAGCTAATAATATATATTGGGAAGCAGTCATTTGGAGAGTTCATTTCGCTGGTCAGCAAGGAGACAGGAAGAAGAAAGAGTGCAAGAGAGGAGGAGAGTGCGAGACGAGGTAGAAGAAGTTTCGTGACGAAGGGGCAGTGTGACTGAGAGCGTTACTGTTAACATCGGTGTGAAGTTTGACAAGTTTGTTGTAAATATATACTTGTGTGCTATATATATATATATATATATATATATATATATATATATATATATATGTATGTATGTATTTGATAACAGTAATCCACTGCCTCTCTACGAGTCGAACTATCTTGTCTTCCATGTAACGAAGGCTCTTGAATACTCGTGCGAGAGGCCTGACATATATCGTTGTACACATGCATGTCTTATTGTCCGTCCATTTTCGTCTGTCTGATTGTCGATCAATAAAACCTCTTCCATATGATGCCAGTTCATCCACGTGTCTATCTTACTGTCTGTCTGTCAGTGTGTGTGTGTGTGTGTGTGTGTGTGTGTGTGTGTGTGTGTGTGTGTGTGTGTGTGTGTGTGTGTGTGTGTGTGTGTGTGTCAGTCTGTCTGTCAGTCTGTGTGTGTGTCTGTCTCTAAAGCTAGATCTACAATGTGACACTGATGATGCCCACGACGCTCGCGAGGACTCTCGCACGAAGTCGCCGAGTAGGTGTCAAAATGCTGACGCTGTACCATTTACAATATCATTTGATGAGCGTCAGCGACAAGCCACTATGCGCATCATAATTGTATACAAAAGTCTGTGATTCGGTTTTCATTTCCCGAGTTTCTCCCTCACCAAGTTGTCACAAAGACGCTTCCACATTATTTGGGAGCTCGGTTTTTTCGATACGCTTTTCCAAGTGTTTTTCTTGCGCCTCTCATCTCTAAGCTACCGTGACTTGATCTGCCGCAAGCAGCTGTACCTACATGTATACACCTTCGGTAGGCTTCTCTTCCATAGTTTACTTCCGGTTATTTCACTCCCAGATTTGATCTCTGATTTGCCGACAAAAGGCACGTGCTTCCGGTTTGGACGCTAGAGTTAAAGTTGAATCAACTGCGATGCTGACGACACTCATGACGCAACGTGCGAGTGTTTACAATATGACGCCCGCCTGAGCGTCCTCACCAGCGTCATATTGTAAACCTAGCTTAAGTCTGTCTGGATATCTATTGATCTGATAGTGTGTGTCCAGATGCTGTCTACACAAAACAATTCTCCCCACCCACACACCTGTTTCCACGATCTTGTTCTAACTCGTTTTCGAAAGCCTTTCATAATACTATCATCTACACCACAGTCACGACATTTCTCCCGCCATAATCTGTCATCATAACAACAAATTACTACACACATTGCGTTAGAAAGCAAATGTTTGCTAACAAATTGTCGTCACAAAGTGTTTTCCAATATCGGCATGTCTGTGCTGCTCGTAGTAAATCCCTTGGTTCAAGATTAGCAAGGACAATGAATGCGAGTTCTCTGGGTAGTAGTGAGATGAAATCTCGCTGAAACTGAGGCCTAACAACAAACAGTAATTAGACATAAACAGAGACAGACAGACAAACAGATAGACAGACAGACAGACAAACAACAGACAGATAGACACACGGACACACACAAACACAGAGAGACAAACAGACAGACAAAGAGACAGACAGATAGACACATGCACACAGACAAAGAGACAGACAGACAGACAGACAAAACTGATAGACAGACAGAGAGACAGACAGACTTACTCTACAATCCCTAACAAATGTCTCTGCAATGCTGCATCGCATCTAAACAAAACACAAAGTGATGGCAACCAAGAAAAGTTTGATGCAACTCCACAGACCTGTCAACCAAATGGTCTAGCGCAATCTTCCGTTCCTCTGCTGTCCACAACTCAAACATATCCAACCACTGGTCCAGATTTTGAATGTTGGAACTCGTCAGTAGTCGTGATGGTCTTTTCTTTGTGTTAGAGTCTGCACCAACAGAGCACAATCGTTTCGAAGGCGAGGCAACCATGTGAGGAGACTGAAGAATTCGTTTCATCTAGTATAAAGGAGAAATAGAAATGACTGACATGCACACACACGCACACGCACACACACGCACACACACACACGCGCACACAGACACGTGCACACAGACACAGACACAGACACAGACACAACTCACTCCTAAAGCAGCAAACGAATCATTTTCATCCATTTCCGGAGTATACAGATCCTCTTCACAACGTTTAGCAATTCGACGCTGAGCTCTCAGGTCACGAGGTGATATTACCTCTTCCTCGATTTTAGCATTTGCTCTACAAACGGAAATCAACGATAGAAACACACATAAACAGACAGAACGGCAACAAGCAGCAATCCCAACTGCTATGTTGTTGTCAGTGTGCGTGTGTGTGTTTCAGCAACGAGGGGCATGCCACTTAAGAGCAAAAGCAGCAAGCAGTACGTCAATAGAGATAAGACAATCAATTCTATCTGTATGGCAAGCACAAGCTTCCCTTAACTGCTAACCAATCACAAGTCAGCACCAACCATGTGCTCAGCCTACTCAACATGTCCCTTACTTTCTACCGTAGAACATAGCCACCCTTCGAGAGACCGACCAAGTCATTAACAACTTCTTTGTATTGTACTGTTCGTAATGTGAAAACCAAGTGCTATGATAACGTCACAGTAAATGACACTGCAGACAAGAAACAAGTTGTGAACAAAAGACAAAGTCGAAGCTACTCTTCGTTTCAAACGGCTACTATTCAATCGTAGAGTCACAGTCGGCTTCAATTGATCCATTAGTTATTAACACATTACGACCAGGTCTCAAGGACAACATCAATGTAAAGGAAGATGACAAATGGATTGATAAGACAAGATGAGCAAAGAATTTCACACATTTTTATAACAATACTCACAAAAGTGGACCCGGAATCAACACGTTCAATGATTACCAATTGATAAGCTACACAAAAAGCATTGTAATGTGACTTTGGTGTAATGATCAAAACGTTTCATACTCATGTGCTGTAGAGATCGAGTTTCTAGGGTTGGCTAATGACACTAAAAGATGGTTGTGTGACATGATGATGCTAGCAAGAACGCTGACGCTGAGTAGGTGTCAAACACTAAGGTATCAAAATGCTAATGCTGATGCTGTACTATTTACAATACCATTTGATGAGCATTGTATATCATGAGTACATATGATTGTGATTTGGTTTTCTTTTCCTTCCTCATGAACTTGTCGCACACAAAGATGCTTCCACATGTTTTGGCGGTCTGCTGCTGGGAATCGGGTTTATTGATTCCGATACCTTTTTGTAAGTGTTTTGCGTGAGTGACTCATCTCGGTATTCACTCACTCACCCACTCTCTCTCTCTCTCTCTCACACACACACACACACACACACACAGGCACACAGACACACAAACACCCACACACCCACGTAACCACATGAAGGCAAACACACACACACACACACACACACACACACACACACACAACGCTCATTAAGTGATGTGCAAATGTTTACAATATGACGCCTGCCTGAGCATCCTCGCCAGTAAGCGCTGGCGTCCTCGCAAGCATCGTCATCATCACATTGCAACAGCCTTAACACAATGACTTGACCCCATTGATGATCCACCTCTCATGTCAATGGCCTGACATGCCAATTTACAGTTTCTAAATCCATAAATCGGCTTGACATTGCAGCACATGATGTCAGTTAATGTTTTTATGTTATCATAATCTCTTTGTATAAGGTCATTCCCATAACAGAGGAGATGAGATCAAACACATAATACCACATACTGGTAAACTCATCAATGGACACTAACAAGGTGGGTGCTCATCACAAGTTAGTACAACCACCAACACCCCCACCCTCTGTGTGACAACATACAAACTCCTACACAATAGTTGTCACTCACTCAATGCCTAAACCTGCAGTCTCATGTGAGCATGACTATAACACACTAATGTGAGCATGGCATGAATGTATGCTGGAGTCTTAGGTCATTGTCTTTCATCGTTGGGTGTCAGTGAGTGCTGTGCTAACGCACTAACCTGAGGCAAATTCTCTCAACAGAATAGTTGCATAAACAGTAACACATGGAAGGTGATAAACCTTGAGATATTTGCACCAGGAAAGGATGTGAGAGTAGTACACATTTGAGGGTTTGTGTTGATTGTATTTAGTGTTTATGGTGTATTCATGTACGAGTGCTTGTAACGATTTAGAACTGCATGCTAACAAGTAGATATGATCGACCAGTAGAGGTATCATGTGTCATAGTTTGTGTCTATAGTTTAGAGAAAGAGATAAGGACAAATGGACCAACAGACAGACAGACAGACAGACAGACAGACAGACGGACAGAATAACTGAGACAGTCAAACACAACGATAAACACACAATCAAATCAACTGACCAACAACACACAAGCAAACAGACAAACACACAAATTGACGAACGACAACCAAACAAACACAAAAATCAAGAAGAAAACGACAAGCAAGACAATCATGCTACTTTGCGACAACAACTGTCCTGGACAGACCCTAAATCCTATACAAATCTGTTGCCATGGACAGACTCTAAATCTGGATACAAATCTGTTACCCTAAATAGACCTTAAATCCTACACAAATCTGTTGCCTAAACAGACCTTAAATCCTATGCAAATCTGTTGCCCTAAACAGACTTTAAATCCTATACAAATCTGTTGCCCAAACAGACTTTAAATCATACACAAATCTGTTGCCTAAACAGACTTTAAATCATACACAAATCTGTTCATTTCACACACCACTACAACATGACAACAAAGAAACTCGCTTTGCCTCTTCACCCTGTCTCCAACCAACTAGCAAATCAAACACCAAGACAAAAAAGCTTGCCTGCATTCACTGCAAATGGCAGGAACTAAGTCCCTACAGCCAGAGTCCCAGCTGCTGTCCGACATCGTTACTCCACGACTTAGAAAGACACACAAAACAATTCGCTGTCGATTCACGACGTCAATCAATCGACGACGTCTCTCTATCACAACAGAATCCACCACCACGCCCGCCGGATTACGTCAAGCTCTCACAGTGATCAGAGGCGCTGTCCGTTCCTTAGAGGTTCAACATCCTCTCGACCCACTCACAAGGATACGGGAAGTCCTTCTGGACTTCCGACCTTTACACTCACTAACAGACAACCACCCGACTGCACAGAAAGATTGGATACTCTCGCACGAAGCCATGAGCCTGGTTGTTAGCAAGCCACAACTGAGTGACCAAAAAACGTCCTCCCTGACGTTAAACCGCAGAGTTGACGCAACAAATGCACCCTACACGACGTGTCACACGCCTGCTAACAGCACACGCCTCGCTAAACGATCACATGCTAACTCTCAAGGCCATTTTGTGTGTTGCACTCCCCTCCCATTCGAGCCTCACATTTCACGTCCGCCAGCCGACACGGAGAGAAATCGGACAAGAAACGGGCTACACCTACAGCTGGCGAGACCATCGAGCTTCCTGTCTAAGGCGTTGGAGTGCAAACGGTGCACAAACGGCGAAGCTGCGGCTCACCGAATGACATCGACCAGTTGGCGCGTCATTCCAGTCACTCGCATCAATTCATTCAGACACCGGAACAGGCCGTTTCTCTACGAAAAACGAAAGATACGCAAATCTAACGCAAGCCAAACAGTCGTGCTAGTCGTTTTACCTCTCTGTGCTCGACAATTGCTGCTGCACGAGCCGATTTGAGGCCGTAGCGCGCGAAATGCGCTACGAGCTGCTCTGCAGTCGCCTGATTTATGTTCAGCTTTTCCATGGCGTCGCTTCGCGCTGACAGAGTCGATGCAATGAGCTTGGAAAGACGGGTTACTAAAGGAAAACAACAACCCGACTGTCCTACGCATGCGTAGAACCATCCACGAGGAGCCTCGGAGTGCAGCAACTTATTTACAATTTGTTGAAAATTATTGCTCAAATACATGCATGTTGCAATTGTTAATTAAAAATATTTATTTAATAATTGTTATAATATTTATTAATGCGATTGTAAAAAAATTTTTGAGTACACGTGTACACTTCCTGAGTACACTTGACGTCATCTCTGCATGCAGCTGCGATAATTATTGATGCGAGTCCGTGCGACCGGTGTGATTACATTGCCACAGCTATGCACTCAGTTACAAGCTGCAAATAGAATGACGAGCGACTGTCATTAGTAGATCATGTGTTGTTTACACGTGAGTCACGTGACGGAAGACGCACTTACATCAAGTTATGTTAGTAATGCAAGCATACTTTGATTTGCAATAGTAACGTTAAAAAATTTACTAAATATTTAACATTATTTTTTTAAAAATTAGTGTTAAATATTTAATAAAAATAAATAATTAATTAATATTAGATGTATGACATGTTTACAATTAAAGATGACGTAATCAATTAGAGACTAATTATTGTAATGTCAAGTAGGTATGCAACCTAATTAAATATTATCATATTAAGTACAGGAGCGAATAGAACAATAACTAGGGCATTACATGAGAGCGTAAGTGGCAAACCTTTCAAATGATATGTGCATCTGAGATTTCTAATGAGAGAGAAAACATAACCAGTACATGCATAAACAACACACATAGAATACAGACAGACAGGCAACAAGGCAGACACACAAAGCGACAGACAGACAGCATCTGGCAATTTTGTCTTGGCGGCTTCTCTCAGATTGGGTCTACCTTTGTCTTTACCACCATGGGCCACTAAATGTGAATGCGGAAAGTCACTAGAGGTTGAAGGGTATCATTTACTAACATGAAAAATGGGTGGAGGCCCAGTTTGGTCTCACAATTCTGTTGTTTTGTGCTGGTCTGAATGCCTGAGCAGTCTACAATGCCAACATCAAATTGAACCAAAAGATAGATATACCACATCCAACAATAGAGCAGACATTGTCGTGTTTGACTCAAGATGTGGGGGAAATGTTGAGCTTGATGTGGCCCTTGCTCACCCCTGGAGCCAAGACATTCTGCAAAGTGCAGTAACTATGGATGGAGCTGCAGCAAGAAGGAGAGAAGACATCAAACATAGCAAATATTCTAAAGAGCAGTTGCATGGAGGGCACACTTCTACCCTTATTCCACTAGTTTTCGAGCACTTTGGTGGGTGGGGAGAAGAAGCATCAACGTTCCTCAATAAAATTTCCAAACTATACAAAGATGAAGAAGGAAGAAACAATCCCTTAGATTTTAAGACACATTGGAGAAGACGTTTGTCAGTACAACTTCAGTGTTGCAATGCCTCGGTGTTGGCTAGAAAGATGATCAGAGTAACATATGGACAGAGAGCTGGCCGGAGCCTAGATGTTGTTCAACTTTCAATTCAGTAAACTAAATTTTGGTTTGTAGGCTCCGTAGGGAAGCTTTTTAATGCTACTTGTTATTTGTGTAATTGTAATTGTAGTTGTGCACTTGTTGTTCATTAGCTGTTACTTTAGTTTCACTTGTATTAGCTTTGATGTATGAAATATGAAAATTTGACAGACAGACAAACAGACAGACAGACAGACAAACAGACAGACAGACAGACAAACAGACAAACAGACAGACAGACAGACAGACAGACAGACAAAGAGACAAACAGAGAGACAAAGAGACAAACAATCAGACAACCAGACAGACACATGACATGTACAGATGTAAAAATTATCTATTATTAAGCCATGACGTCATGGCAAATTTAATTAAAAATACTATATGTCTGGATGCAGTAGTTGTACAACCAGAGTATGAAACCCATTCTATACTGCTACTGACCTATGAACTCATACACTAGCACAACTGCACATCTCAGCCTGTAAACCTCACACTCATTAATTAATTAATCAATTTATTATTTATTAACTTTTCTCGTTTCCTAGCAAAGTAGGCAGTTGTATTGTATGTACAGCCAAAATAGTTTGTCTGAGCTTCACAGTATACAAACCTTATAAACCAATTTGAAAAGCTACCAGCGACGATGGCAGTACCAGATGCATCACATTCATTGCATATTGTCTAGTAGGAGTGAGTTCGCGTGTGACTACTGCTACTACCACTCGATGATTTCTGCTGCTTTTCTAGCATCGTTGGCGAACGCGCAGTTTCCACTGAATTCTGACTCGAAAGTGAACCGACACTGTGATGGAGTTGATTTGGTAGCGATTTTAGACGAGTCAATGATCGTGGATTGGCAGGCATCGACGACTTACTGTATGGCACTTGTTGAACTGATGGAAACCGCACTGATTTATCATCTAATCCATTCAACTCACAACCACTCTGATTCGGCAATCGAATCCCACTACTCGATGCAATTCGACCAAAACCGTCCTCTTGTACTGTAGCCATCCGCGGACTAATTTTCTGTACCTTCGTCTTCATAGATGGCGAAACCGGTTCTTCAGTGATCATGAAGTCAGTAGCAGCCTTAACTTTCGGCAACTGAAACATAGACTTCGGTTGTGAATCGACAGATCTCGATGTCGCCAACGAATCGACACACGAAAACGCATTAAATCCACAAACAGAGTGCGACGACAACGAAGGCAACGACAGGTTAGGAGTGGATGCAGAGTAAAGAGTGAGAGCCACATTGTTATGACCACTCCCTTCCTCTCCACCACCTCCATCCTCCTCACTATGAGACACAAAATGAAACGTATTCCCAGACTGTCGTACAAGCCCATCCGATCGACCAGCAACCACAGGACTATAAAAATCAGACAAAATCTTTCTCCCCTCGTGTCTCCTCCTCTCCTTACACAACATCTTTCTTGCCAAAACAGGCGACAAAACCAGTAAATCCTCCTTACTAAATTGCCCACTAGCTCTCGCCCACTCCTCGGCATTCATAAAGTTATCCAAATCTCGAATACTCGACACCGCCTTGCCTTCCGTCACCAGCACCAATGCACACTCAGTATGTCCCAACTTAGCCGCCTGCAGCAGAGGCGTCATACCCTGCAGGTTGCGCTTGTTCACATTCAGTCCGCGACTGTAGTACGTCGCAATAAGTATGCGAGCAATCTCCGCATTGCCAACCGACGAGCAGTGATAAAGAGGCGAATTGGCGTCGACATCCTCTTTAAACGGATCGGCACCGGCCTCGACTAGCATCCTCACCACATCGCACCGACCAAACAGAGCCGCATAAGTCATCGCCGTCCGTCCCAGTTCGTCCTGCACGTCGACGTCACACCCATGCTCAAGCAACACCCTCACAACTCCCTCCCTCTTCGCGTCGTCTTCGACATAACAAGCTCGCATAACGAGCGTCCGTCTCGACTCGTCGCGGACATTCACGTCGCCTCCTTCGCTCAACAATCGATGCAGCCGTTTCGCTGCGCCCTGCGCCATACAATCGAAGAGAGAGTCAGCATCAACCGCTCGCCTGCGGCCGCCCGGCGGCTGCAAAACGTGCTTTCTGCCTCGCATTTGCAAAAGTATTCGAGCGACTAGGGCAGCATGGAGGAGCGCTCGACGTCGGGTGGCGTTGCAAATGTGCAAATGTGATGTGCAAATATGATGTGCAAATATAATGTGCAAATGTGATGTGCAGACGTTGTGTGATGATAAGAGGGAAAGGGGCGTTTCTGGTGTGTGTGATTGTAGAGGTGATAAGAAGATCGGAGAATGCATTTCCGAAAGTGTTGCCTTTCTTCTCGATTTCTCACGTTTTGTCGTGCTTAAGCGGTTTCTCTCCTCTCGTGCAACGTTGAGCCCTCACCCTCAGTTGTATACACCCATGTGTATCTAGATAGATACACATGCCTGGATAAGCATACATTGGTACATAGACACACACACACACACACAGTGACACACACACACACAGTGACACACACACACACACACAGTGACACACACACACACACACACAGTGACACACACACACACACACGCACACACGGTTGGATTGATCGGGCGTGTATAAACAATTGTTGAGTGGACACCTGCTGCTTGTTGCAGTGTTGTAGAAACCGCTAACACGTGGCCGACGGCTTTCTGTTTAGTTTTCATCGGTGCGCATTTTGGTAATGATAGAAGTGATATTAGAATATACGGTTACTACCACAAGTCATAACATTGTGTTTATGTGTAAGCGAGAGTCATGACGGCAGGCGAAAAATGATACTGTACATTGTTGCTAGAACGACTTAATTAGATTAGGTAGAGAAAAAGGTAGCCACAGTTTGCCATGTGTACGCAACCAGATTGGGAATGTGATAGCTTTGTGTCAGACGTCCGCCTGTTGAGGTTGGTATGGACTGTCCTGGAATAGAGTTGGATGGGAGGTCGAGTGTGTTGGCACCCTCTTGATGTTCTGCACTGAAGCCGATCCATTAGCATGAGTTCGTCTGCTTGATGATGTCTCTTGCCTGATTTGTCGTTCTGGTATGTGCTCTGAACTTGTTGCATATGTTGTGCTTGATTGTGTGGGAGATTGATGACAGTGATGATTGAAATCTCTGAATGAGTCAGATTGTCGATTGATACTAGAACGAGGACGACTGGAGTGTGCATGAGGATTGAAGAATTCGATTCGTTTTGCTGCATTCATTGCTGTTCTTGATTGTCGTGAGCTTCTGTCCTCACCAGGTGGTGGTTGTCGATAACTCTTTTCTATGTCGAGGTGATGACCTCGTTCTATGTCAGTATGGTGAGTTCTTGGTGTCTGAGATGGACTAGCCGATTGTGAACTATGTTGTGATGAGTGAGATCCAGAAGAAAACTCACGTCTGTCAAGAGAATCCATTAGGGCATCTGGTCGCTGGGCTCGAGTCAACTGTAGATCTGAACCTGATTCCGATAAACCATCATTATGAGATGAGCCAAAAGAATACTGAGCCAATGCCATTCTTGACCTCTCAGATGCTGCAGGTAGTAAGTCCTGATGCAACTGCGAAAAGGAACCTTTGTGCTTCAATGGTGGTGGAGGACGAGATTGTGTAGAGATATCAGATTGACTCTGATGTTCGTGTGAGTTGCCTCTTCTGGGTGAGGAGCCTTTTGAGGTGTCAGACACTTTATTGGGTTCAGGGCTCAGTGACTTAAGAGAGTGTACAGATCCAGCTGCTCGTCTCTTATGTAAAGCTTCTAGTTTAGAGTTCTCATCCTGTAGTCGCTGTAACTCACTTTCCTGTGCTTGTCTCTGTTGTTCAAGCAGCAACTTTCTTCTCCTCTGTTCTGCAAGCCATTGCTGATGTTCTTCCTCCTCATGACTCTCCAGATCTTGTATTTGTTTCAGTCGAATTTCTCTTTGTCTGCGAAGTTCCTGAAGTTTCCTTTCTTGCTCCAGTGCCATTTCCTCTTCCTCTTTTAACTGATTCAGCACTGCTTGTCTTTCTAACTCACGTCGTTGTGCTTTCTCTTGCTGCATCTGTAACACCAACTGTTCCTGCTTAGCCAGTTCATTGTCTTCCTGCTGTTCTAGATTGGCTAGAAGTTCTTGCCTCTTCTCGCCAGACTCACCTCTAACACCTGATCTCAAGCTGGCCATAGCAACAGATTGGCCTAAAATTTCAGGATTTTGTCCATTACCAAGTTGTGTATCGATGCCTGCTGGGCGACGTGTCCTTTGATCTGGTGGTACCTCCATATTTGTTAGATTTTCATCAACATAATACATGTTGTGTTTCTGTACCATTGAAATATTTCCATTCCCTGCAACTGGCACCAATCCACTTCCCAAGCCATCTGGATGTTCAAGTGCTTGTCCTCTTCCATCTCTCGTTCCTTCCTCAGCTAAATTTTCTAGAAATGCCTTTTCTCGCTTTTGCCTTTCAAGATACTGACTATCAGCAACAATTCGTCGTCTCAATTCCTCCTCACTTCTGTGTCGTTCTAGCCGTTCCCTTTCCAGCCGTTGCCGTTCTCTGTCCTGAACTCCTTGTGTGCTCTGTGCAGCAAAAGCCTTTCTCCACTCCAGCTCTACTTTCCGCAATCGCTCGTGATCTTTATCTTCAGCTTGTTCCTTCACTTTAGGCACTGAGCTAACTGGAGTGTGCTTCGATGCTCCAATTGCCATAGGACTAGTGGCTGGCTCTGTAAGTGGCTCACTATGATGTCGATGAAGAGACGCAAAATGATCTCCTCGCTGCAATGATTGTCCATCTGATCCAACTTTGTTGTCAATTCTTCCTCTATCACTCTCCTGTCTTCCCAGCTGTTTAGCTTCATTCTCTTTCCTCAACAAATCCATCCTGGCCTTATGCTCTCTGTCCTTTTCTTGAATCATTTCATCAATCCTTGCTTCAGCAGCCGCATCATTTCTCATCCGAGCTCTTAATTTCTCAGCATTCTGTTGTGCTCGCTGCTGCTGTTGCTCGTACACCCACTTTACCAGTTGTGGTTTATTAGGAGAAATCTCTCCCATGCTGCGACGATTGTCCCATCGAGAAGGATGAAGATCTGCAGAAGGAGATGGTTCATCACTACGTCTTTGTTTTCTATACTTAACAGGGCTGACAAGATGAGCATCAGTTAGCTGCTGATCACCTACAACAACAACATGAAAACAATCTTTTCCATAAACACCTAGATGCCAACCTTGAGGTTTGGAAGTAAAAGCAGGATCTGCAATAGCAATGCCATGATGAAGAGCAGCCTGCTTTGCGATCTTCAGAGTCACAATTGGTCCAGTTTTCTTCATTATCTGAGCAGCTCTACACAAAAACAATCATCAAATGTGATAACGTTGAACATGCCACATGTGACATACTCCTCTTGTGTGACATCTAATAAGCTGCAATCATCCACTTGCAAAAGTTGATCACCAGCTTGCAGTCGACCATCCTGCACAACGGTACAAACAACTCTTAGCCAACCACATCACCGTAAACAACATGCTGATCACCTACTTTGTCAGCCTTCCCTCCTCTCACAATTGACTTGACATAAATGCCCCAGTTTACATCTCCACAGTTCTGCATCAATCAGTTGTTATTCACAATTCCACACGATTAGAACAGAACACACCAACCGACCTTTCCACCAATAATACTAACACCCAGTCCACCATCTCCCTTCAGCAACGTCATCTCAACAACTTCAAGCTCTCCAGCCACATGACACTTCACTGGACCATCCACCTGTTCATCACCTGTCTGCCTCTTCCTGCTTGCCACAGCATAATCAGCAGGCCGAGATTCCAATGACGATTGCATAGAGTTCTAAATTCAAAGCAACAGAGAGGAAACCTAGAAACTATAAACAAGTCAGTGTACGACAAGTGATGAGCTCACCACAGCAGTAGGAGGAGGCTTGCCTCCTTCTGTAAATGTGGGGCTTCCAACTGCAGTCTGTCTTGCTTGTCCTACTTAAAGAAACTTTCAATTAAGTTTTATATCAATTTAAATATAAAATTCTGATAAAATCAAAGTATGTGACAAATGTACATGTACAATAAATAGATATAAAATATACTTACAAACTTTTGAATAAAATGGCAATTACAAAGTACAAAAATAAGAATTAATTAAACTTTTAATATTTCATCATTTTATTACATCTAGTTACACAAATGTTCATGCTTAGTAAGAGCAATTGAAAACAAAAATTAAAGCACCACAGTACATGTACTCTAAAAGATTAATATATATATTACTAATATACATAACTGATCTAGATTCCAATTTACCTGACTTCCATGAAGCCCAGCTGCTAGAGGTTGAGTAGACTGTCAATTTGCAACAACCTTGACATAAGGAAATGCTCATTACTTCATGATCCCTTAAGATAGTTAAACAAAGACACAGACAAAGATAGGATGGCTAAATGAGATGAGTAGACAGACATTAGATAGCTGAAACATGCCAGTATTTACCAGATAAAACAGCATAGAGACATCCATCCCCATCACATCAATATGCAGCTTGTGTAACCACAATAAATAAACAGAAACCCACCATGTTTGATTAAAGGATCAAGAAACTCTGTGATACCAGCCGGCACTCCAGTTACTGTATCACATGAGTAGCCTTCTTGTGGTATCACCAAACGAGTTGCCAGGTTGGTGTCCTCCTCTAGGCTCACCTCTCGGCCTTCACTTCTTGTCAACTCGTCGACTGTACTCTCAGCAATGCTTGCCACACTGGCAATCAGTTTAGGGTACATTGGAGCCTCATTGAATGCTGAATGATAGAGATGAAGTATTGTTCGTAGCTGCAGAGAGTTGAGCTTAACGAAGGTGGAGGCAATAGAAGTGACATCTTCAGGTGAGCTCTTGGAAGAGGCAAGAAGCCTACATGCCTGAGAATAATGAATAATCACAGAGTGTTTGCTGTTAATTAATTAATCAATACTGTTTATTTAGTAAAAAATCATTGTTATTTAGAAGGTTGTTAGACCCAACAGGAAACAGACTGATTGACCTACATGATAAGGCCACATACCAAAAGAATGAAGATTTGCCACACTACAGAATGAATAGTAACAATTGTTTTAATGGTCGTTGCATTTGATGTCTAGACAGACATTTAGTTTGAGCATAAAATGTGATTGCATCCAACCGTTTGGCTTGGAAATGTGTGGCAAGATCATGATACCTCGTGCTTATATAGGGTCTGAACAACAGCCCAATTTGCAAGAACTAATTGATGAATGAATGAGACATGACACCTGATCTGGAGATCTCCTAAAGGCAATGCATTCAAGTGTGTCTGCAGGTGTGGGAATGGTTAGAAACAATGAGGTGTACAGAAATGAAATCCTCATTCACTGTCCGCTCTTCGATTTACTCTACATCCTCGTTTCCTCCATACCTTCCCCTCCCTCTCCTATAGTTTCATCTATAGTTTGCCTTTCTTGCCTTTTGGTTTGAGTGTACAATGACACACAAGCTCTTGCCTTATGTGTGGGAATGGAAGTTAGCCCATCTTGGTGTTGAGTAATTACCAAAGTCAAAACCACCCATACTGCTGTCATGGATTCTCCTATGACTGATGGGTCAATGAGTGTGCAAACAGCATACAAATACAATGGATTCTCACACTATATAAATGACACATGCATGCCTATGTTGTGAAAGGCACATTTCAAAGGAACACTCCAGGTACCATTTTTACAAGCACATTCAGAGCGATAATCAAGCAGAATAGTTTGGAATCATACATCATAGATAATCATGTCAGAAAGAACATTTCAGGTGACATGTTCCACGGGTAATTTCACTGAGTGTCAGCACATACTTCAAGCATGACTCCAAGCATGACTCAGGCAGCTGTATTCGGTGTAGGAAAATAATCAACAAATTTAATGATAATTAACACCGACTAAGTATACACAAATTGACAATTTATGAATGACCTTATGAACAAACTTAATAAGCGGAAGTCTAAGAGCAAATGCAAGGACAACAGTTACAGTAAACCTTCACACATCAGACCCCATTTGGGCAAGAATAGACAAAGAATAGTGGTTGGATAAGTAAAAAGAATGAATAAATGAAGCGTCGGAGTTTCAACCATACCTCAAAGTTCCAGTTGGCTTTTGAAGTCCAAGTATGTAACATGATAAAAAAACATGTACAATGCGCTAGTGATAAAATGATTGCAAGAAGACCTAATACGTGTACTATATCTAAACTACAATCAACAAACTAAAAATAAAATTTTGCAAGCCTTGGTATCTTTGTCACCATCACTGCAGGTTATCACTGCAGGTTATCACTGCAGGTTATCACTGCACATTATCACTGCAGGTTATCTGTAGCAATCGTTTCACAAGTAACTTTTCACAGTAGAAGAAGCAAGATGAAGACGAATTTATAAAAAAATTAGAGAAAAGTTAGAAAAAAAGAGATTGCACATACACTTAGACTAATGTACTTAAAACTGCAAATATGTCTGAATGTAACCAAACTATACTTTCGCTAAGTTTCAGGCTGGTCCAACACCATTCAAGCATGTTTGGCTGTATTCATTCATTATAGCTCTGATGTGTATGTAGCTCCTGTGTTGTGTTGTTGACATAGCAACATGCATCATTGGAACAATCTAAACATGCTTTACCAACAATGGTCTAAGGCCAGTATTACTATCCCCATGCATTTCACAAATCGGTAAATATAGAAATCAGTGTACAAGTTAACATTTAAACATAATTTTACGATTGACTCTTGAGGTAACATTTTAGTGGCTAACTGTATGATAAGAAACTAGCAACTAATTCAGAGGTGAAGCATTACATGGTAGAAACTTATGGCCTACAACTTCCAACTAAACTTTTTGAAGTAAATTGCACTGGCAAACACTTTTTGAAGCAAAATAATTAATAAAAATAAAATATTTACACTATTTTTAACAGTCAGACAAGATGTGCTCACCTGCATGACTCTTGCCATGTGAGATTCAGCTGCAAGCTCTAAGCCTTGCCTTTTCGCCCAGTTTCGAATTCGTTCCAACCGCCGACTCAATCGCTCGCCCCACACACAACAGCACAGACCCAATCGTGGCTCTTGCACCAGCTTGTTGAACAGCCAGGCATTAATGTAATGAAAAGCATGCGAGAAGAGTTGAATAATGAGTGTAGTATTCACATGGCAACAGCGCAAGAAAGCCATCATCGTCGACAATGTTGAAATCAATGATGATAAACTCGGCTGCCCTTGATCGCTCCGAGCTTGCCATGAAGGTATGATCCACACAGCAACATCATTTTGTAGTCGAGTAACAACCACGTCACTCGTTTGATCGTCGCTGTTACCACGTTGACTCTCAACTTCAAGAAACGAGGTAATACACGTGCATAGCTCTTGCTGCATCATCTCAACAAGCTGATAGAAAGCAGTCTTGATGACACCTTCAAGCTCAAGTGTAACTGTAACAGCCGGATCAGCGAGAGTTTCATCCATACGAAGAAAGTTAAGAAACTCTGATGAATTAGCCAACCAAAAGCATAAATCTCCAAAACTACCAGTCGACTCCTACACAATGAACGTCTACTTAGAGCCTGGTCACACTGTGTCTGCGTCTGCGTCTGTGTTTAGTGAGGTCACACTAAAAGTTTCCGCCAAAAACGAAAACGCAGGCGTGTTTGAAGACGCACAAGCATCTGAAGCAGGTTTCTCTCGTCTCTGGTTTTCTCTTGTTCATTGCCGTTGTCTACGCCTGTCATATTTCAATAACAGTAAGCATGACCCTCATCTATAAACTGCCGCTAACGATAGCCTAATTCATTTGCCAATTTACTAATAGCAGATGTCATCAACAGGAAAACAATAGCGTCTTCTTCCACTTCTGTTGCTGTCGTATGTTCTTTGTTCTTTTGTGCGGTCGACTGAAGCAGAGAGACGTTTGATTGAGGTTTGGGGTAAAGTTTTAGTCTCGTTGGATGGCCGAATGGGGAGTATTAAAGTTGAAGACGATTACAAACGTGTGCGCATAGTGGCCGAAAATTCCCGGCGTTTCAATGGACACAAACGCAATGCAAAAGCAGTCTGACCAGGCTCTTAAACTACGTTGCATACCACACAAATCACTCAATTAATAATACCTGAACTTTTCGAGACATCAGAGTGACCGCTTTGCTCACAAGCTTCACCACTGAACGAGTGGTTCCTCCTGCTGCATTTACAGCCGCATGATACACAGATGACGCACGATATTTGACACACAAGTAGAGAACAAATGCTGGTGCAAGCTTGAATTGTGCAGCAGCCCCATTGCATCGTCTCACAACAGCACTGAGGATAGAATCTTCGTGTTCATCACCAAATGCCAACTGAGCTGGAAGCTCCATCGACGTATCATCAACAGATGCAAAGACCGAATCTGAACCAGTTGATACAACTGACTGCATCGTCTGCTGCTTCCTTTTGTTCACAACTGGAGGTGGATGAAATCCGTTTGACGAGATTTTGTGTGAAGTTGTTTGTGTAAATTGAGTGGCGACATGAGACGCTGCAGCTGCTAATTTCTTAGTGTTGCCATGGCCACCAGAACTGACATGCCCGTAACGCCCACCTGAAAGCTAATAAACTCACACTTAGTTTACAATACAAACACAGACACACACAGACACACAGAGACACACAAGCACACACAAACAGACAGACAGACAGACACACACACACACACACTTACAACTAAATTATATAAAATTGATATTAATTACTTACCCTTCTTGCATCAATGCCACTCGTGAGGATCCTCTCACTGCTAGTTCTACGAGTGACTGCATTCCTGCTTGCCTTCGGTAACGTACTTGCAACAGTCAAAGGCACATCCACCGTCGATTGAACTTCTCGCTTTTCCACAGATTTGTCATTACGAGTGGCACCAATTGGCTCAATATTTGAAAACGTGGAGTGAAAATGACTTGGAGGGACTCCAAAATCAGATACAATCTCATCGCGAGCCAAGTCTTCGCCAGTCGAAAACAAATGTCTCTTTGCTCTCTCACTTTGTGTTCTTGCTTTCTGTTGAGGTAAAACGCCATTTGACTGAATGATAGCGCTAGACAAGAGTTGACGAGACGGAGCTGCCGTTGTTGGTCGTTTTGTCATTCGTGGGTCAACGTAGAGGAATGTGTGAGTGCCACCAAAGCGAATCATGCATCGATTCTGTAGGAGCGTCGTCTCTGTGACGCGTTCGTTGTTGATGAATGTTTGCGCTTGTGGCGAGAGAGGAGTGAGAGTGACAAAGCCAGACATGTTGGCAAGCTTACAATGACGCGGCTCGATGTCAGGAAACGGTAACAACATCTCGGAGAGATTGACTGCCGGGCTGCCGGTCGCTGAACGAGCCTTCTCGGAGCCAATTTGAGTGACGTTTGGTTGGAGACGAAACTTGGTGGCATCCGGTGTCATGTGACCCTCAGTGGTTACCTTAAGATGAAAATACAACTTATAAATTATAACAAGATTAATAAATTAATTATTAATTTATTTATAAATTAATTAATTTATTATTTATTTCCTTATTTACTAATTATTTACTAACTAATTAATTATTCTTTTTTATCTATTAAGCTATGAGCGTAAAAGGACACCAAAATAAGTGGTGGACTGCTTCGCGAGAAGCTTACTCTAAACGGGCTGAACTGACTTCCGGTCTGTCTGTCCGTATGTCGTTATGTACCTATGTTTGTTTGTTTGTACCTATATTTGTTTGTAAGCGTGTGTCACACTCACAGAGTTTGTTGAGCCAATCAGCAGTCGTTTTGGGACGCAAAAAATAGGTGACGTAGCAATAGCTCATCGGCGTGAATCACTCTCGAGAATTTGTTGAGCCAATCAGCAGTCCTTTGGGCAGCAACAATAGGTGACATAACAATCCCGCGCATTATGACAGAAAAGCCGAGATGTCATATCCATAGTAAAAACGTTAATTAATATGGTCAAACTGTCATCAAACTGAGAAGCACAGATTAAAGTTCAGGGCTAGAGTTGTACGCGTCTGTTACTTTTTTTTTAACAGAAGAATCGCAAAACAAACGAATCCATCGTTCTTCAAGAAGCCAAGCGAAGGTCCAATGGGGCCATGCATGCACCGTTGCGCATGACCAACAGTGTCATCCGTGATCTTCAAGAGAGCAATATGTTTTAGCTGCAAGTAATACTGATGATAAATGATCGGCGTCTTGCAAGGAAGATTCAAAGGAAACGCTAACGCTGCTTTCTTGTGAATCCGGTCACTACATGCATGTTGCTTTACAGTATTTCCCATGCATGTAGCTATAGCATACGTACGAGATCAATCTCTAGCTATATACAACGAATTATCATCGGAATGAAAGATGCTAGCAACGTACGGCTCAATGAAAGCATGATAATTGCGTCCACCTCAATAGTTAACTGCAACAGTGCCACAGAATTGAGAAATAATGTGGATAACAAGCCCACTCCATGCAAGAGTTATGCAGCTGTCATGCATGTGCATGTGCCGAATTCGAAGCATTGTGGGACATTGATGATATTTAGTTAATTATCTTTAATCATATCGACGCATTCCTGTGTTTCAAAGAATTTTATGTTCTAGCAACAAGCTAATGAGTAATTAATAATAATGACAACAAATAGACACAAATTAATAAAATTTACAGCGTTCTAGCCACAATTTTTTGCCAACGGTCGTTATGACATCATTAAATATAATGACATCATCAAATGTTTGATGTTGACATATTTGGTAATAACATCATAAAATTACCTTATCTGTTCCCTACTTGTATTAGAGTCAGATGCACATGTATATTAGTAGGAGTAGATAACCTATGTTCCACAGATGAGACAAAATATGATAGACATAAACCACAATTTTAAAAACAAGTGCAACTAACAAAACGTCAGAAGACTCTATGTATGTCTTGAAGTTATTGCATGATCAGTAGACTATTCAATATAATTGCCGCTCAGATCTTGTTGAAAAAGCTCATAGAACATAACCTTGTTAGACATAACATAGACAGACAGACAGATAATACAGCAGATTATTACAATGACAAGTTGACTTAATAAAACTGGACTATTAAGAACTGACCTAAAAGAGTAAGGGTGTACAGTACAATACATGAGATTGAATATAAACAGCAATTAGTAGAACACCTGCTGCAACCACAGTCTCATTAGCACTTCTTTGTGTGAAAGGTCACCAGGAATTCAGTCAACTAAATACCAACAAGGAGACCATGCACTCTCTAAGATTACCAGATGACATGAGAATATGTATTGTTCTGTAGCAACTTTGGGACCATCAAGACCACTAACGTCTTTAGCTAGATCCCTGATCCCACACTATAAGCATGCTAAGGCTTTCCAATTTTGTTCCCAACCGTCAATAGTTGCTGTTTCCCTCTCCCCAAACGTCCCTTCCTTGTCCCAACCGTCATTTTGACAGTACTGGCGAGAACACTGATTTACAGTGATATTCACAATAAACACACACACACACACACACACACACACACACACACACACACACACACACACACACACACACACACACACACACACACACACACACACACACACACACACACACACACACACACACACACACACACACACACACACACACACACACACACACACACACACACACACACACACACACACACACACACACACACACACACACACACACACACACACACACACACACACACACACACACACACACACACACACACACACACACACACACACACACACACACACACACACACACACACACACACACACACACACACACACACACACACACACACACACACACACACACACACACACACACACACACACACACACACACACACACACACACACACACACACACACACACACACACACACACACACACACACACACACACACACACACACACACACACACACACACACACACACACACACACACACACACACACACACACACACACACACACACACACACACACACACACACACACACACACACACACACACACACACACACACACACACACACACACACACACACACACACACACACACACACACACACACACACACACACACACACACACACACACACACACACACACACACACACACACACACACACACACACACACACACACACACACACACACACACACACACACACACACACACACACACACACACACACACACACACACACACACACACACACACACACACACACACACACACACACACACACACACACACACACACACACACACACACACACACCACACAAGAACATTAATTTAGGAAAAGTCAAAACCAAATTGGCATTTGGCAAGGTTAGCTGGCATACTGGTACCAGGCTCCTTCTTTGTATTGAAGGGATGCATCTCACAATACACGGAGGGATGCATCTCACAATACACTAGACTATTGTATCGGAGGGATGCATCTCACAATACATTAGACTACTGTAGTGGCCGAATGCGTTTTTAAAATATATATAAATATAAATTAATATAAATTATTAAAATATACAAGTGTCCCACCTTAACCAAATACGGCAATTCCTTATCCACTGATCCTTCGTTAGTTTCACATTCGTGTCTCAATTCGTCTCCAAACTCGCCGTACGATGCAACAACTCCAACCGCATGCGGAACAAACGGACGTTTCCGAAGATGAAACGACGGCTCACTCTTTGTCGACGCCCATTCCCGTTTGATCTTCAGTGGTTGTTCGTCACTCTGTATCACACGCTCTGGTCCCGACCTCCACGTTCTCTTTAATCCAGTCACTGACATCGACGTCAACACAAGACAATATTGTCTCGCATTTTGCTTGCCTAGTCCGAACTTATCAACAGCTTCTCTAACGACGACGTCCGCCGTGTCCCGTTGAGCGACCAGAAGCGTTTTGTATGGTATCTCCGGACGTAGCGTTTCGGCATACACGCGCATGAGATCGCCGCTATTCTCGCCGTCCTTTTTACAAATTTCGAGCTTCTTCTCGAACTTCTGTTGACGTCTACGTCGCATCACGGCTTCCGGGTTAGAAATGCTTCTCGTCAGAGTCGACTCCGGTAGCTCATCATATAAAGCCTCAGCTGCAGAGCTTTGGGTTCCAGTAGAAAGAACAACCGTTGTGTCGTCGACGGACATTACGGGTGGCCGGGAAATCTTTCCTCCTTCTTTGTTCTCTCTCCTCTCTTTGTCTTTCCTGCTCCAACGTCTCTTAAGTTTCAAGCTGCCTGATTTCTCGACGTTCATGTCACGAACGCCCGAACTGTTCAATATGCCAGAAATTCCTTCGGAAACATCGCGTTTTAACAGGAAACGTCCCTCGAGGTCCTCCTTGTGCCAGTTTAGTTGGATAAGTAAAGGTTTCTCATTTGGTTTCAATCGACGTTCATCTAGGGAAGGATAAATGGTAACATGTAGGATGTCCCAATATAATACATTGTAACGTGTATTATTTCGATGACAATATCAACAGGTTGACAGATACAAACAGATGAAACTAAAAATAATCTCATTACAATTGCTAGATGTCTGGACATACCTATGCAGTGCGGTTGTATGCTCACACACACACACACACACACACACACACACACACACACACACGCACAGACACACACACACACACACACACACACACACACACACACACACACACACACACACATGCACACACACACACACACACACACACACATGCACACACACACACGTAAGCATGCGTGCACACACACACACACACACGTGCACATGAACACACACACACACACACACACACACACACACACGCACACACTCACATACTCTCTCTCTCTCTCACACACACACACACACACACACACACAGTGACACGCAACACACACACACACACACACACACACACACACACACACACACACACACACACACACACACACAAGTGAGGTAGTTCTGCACTTGTGGGTAAGAGGGCATGGAGCCAAAGACTAACATCAATTCATATTTCTGAAGTTACCACTTGCATACACAGTACATACATACATACAACTACAATTGCATACTTCACTGTTAAATAACATTACTGCCTCTGTATGATTACACATTTGATGACAAACGACCATATCCTACAGTACAACCAATCACCACCCACCGCCAGTTCATAACAAGGTAGGCGTGGCCTCGCGCTCCCTCCCCGGAAGCCCCACAACAAAATCTCCACCAACCGACTCTCCAGCTCGCTCCACAAACCAACCGAAACCACAAAAACACACGCACCTCCATTCGGAAACACCTCGAAGAGCGAAAAGACGGTCGCCGTCAGCATCTTCAAGTCAGGCCGAAACCTCTCAATGAGCGCGCTGATCACCTGCTGCGTTGTGGCCGAGCTCGCCACGCGTACACACTTGGTAGACACTCGGTGGCTTGCGTCTTGAAAAAAGAAGCGCATGACGCCATGGAACTCCAAGTCCTGTTGATAAACGCGCAGCAGGAGGTGAGATATGATGAAAAGTGAGAGGGGACGGTGGGAAAATGAGATACAGAGGAAGGTAGAGACGAGACGACGCGCTTACCTCGCTTGGATCGCTCATTGCGAACATGTCGAGGCGGCTGGCGTTCCATTCTGCGATCACCTTCTTGAGGCGGGCTCGTTCTGATTCTTTGGTTGGTCGGCGGGATTGTGGCATGTCGATGCGAGCGATAACGCGCGCCACGTGGAGATTGTCCAATCGGAGGGTGAGATGTGACGATTTCGCGCGCTCGACGGCGTTGATACGGAACAGATTAGTGACAGAGAACACACGAGATGTAGAACAACCAAAACATCTAGCGCGCGCGCACTAGCAGACCCACCACTAAGATAGCAGATTAAGTTTCGTGGAAATGCGCAGACTCGCTGCGCACGTGACAAACATTCATTAACAAATTAAATAAATAAATAATTAATTAAAGAACCACAAATTAAATGTTTTATATTTAATTATATAATTTTATTGATAATTGATTAATATTAATATATAATTTATTGATAATTGATTAATATTAATATATAATTTTTTATTAACATTTTTCTGTCAATTAATCTTAGTAGTTGATATTTATATTGCAAAAGTATTCAGTGTATGTCAATATATCGTAATAATTGTAAGTACAAAATAACTGATAGTCACTGTGTATAGTCACAACATAAACAGAAAAGCCATTCACTTACTGATCACGAGTTGCATAGATGTCTAGATGGACAGACAAACAGACAGACAAATTTTTTTAGATGATTAAACAAACAATGTAGTTGTTGCTGTCGTTGTGTGTGTGTGTGTGTGTGTGTGTGTGTGTGTGTGTGTGTGTGTGCACGTATGTTAGGAGCTGCCAGATACTGGTCATGCCCCCAGCTTGTGTGTAACCTGCGAGAAACAAACACAGTAATGTTTCAAACTTAAATTTCACAATCAATAACAATTCTTGTGTTCCAGCACAAAATATTCCCAACACAATAATTACATATCAGCAGTGATCACATATATGTGTATAAGTCATAACCTCTTTCTAAAAATAAGTGTCACTCTTACATAATTGATATTAAATTTTCATAGCAGTGACTATACTTATGAGTCATAACCTGTTAATTAATATCAATAAAATTTCAAAAATTAACTGTTGGTCTTGCAAAATTTTATTTGAACAAATGACACTGTTCATCTTGAAACTCGAGCTGCCTTAGAAACCTAAAATATTAATATCAATATTATACCCAGAAACCACGACGATTGCATTAGTGCTTGACTTGCCTTCTGATCATCACGTTGAATGGCAGATTACCACAGTAACAGACATACACGTTCTTTTGGTCGGATGAAGGAAAGAAGTCTTCAAGCATTTGCTTGGAGATACGACCCGTTAGGCCCGTCCATTCTCTCGATGGTTTGGACAACGTGTGACAAACTTCGAACCTGAAAATGCAGAGACACTTAGTTCATTGTTTTCTACTGTATGTGTGTATCTCAGTCAATCAATGTGTGTGTGTGTGTTTGTTTGTTTTTGTTTGTTTGTCCATATACTTTACACCGGGAAAATGCACAGACACTTAGCTCATTGTCTTCTACTGTATGTGTGTATTTTAGTTGCTCAGTGTGTTTGTCTGTCTGTCTGTTGTTTGTGCATACACTTCAAACCTGAAAATGCAGACACTGAGTCCATTGTTTTCTACTGTATGTGTGTATCTTAGTCAATCAATGTGTGTCTGTCTGTTTGTTTGTCCATACTCCTGTCCGTCGTCTGTCCATGTTCCTTCAGAAGCACCACGTTCGAAATCAACCGAGTCAGTAACACTTCCTAGTTTGTCACAACCCGCATAGCACACTGGAGCAAGATTGTAGTGTTTCAGAAGTTGTTTGACTGTGTGTCCGTACGTCTGTCTGTGCATCTATCTATGCATCTGTCTGTGTGTCTGTCGTGCATCTTTATGTGTGTCTGTCTATGTGTCTGTGTGTGTGTGTGTGTGTGTGTGTGTGTGTGTGTGTGTGTGTGTGTGTCTGTGTATGTGTGTCCGTCTGTGTGTCTATCTGTGTGTCTGTGTGTCCATCTGTGTATCCGTCTGTGCATCTGTCTGTGTATCTGTATGTGTGTCCGTCTGTGCATCTGTCTATGTGTCTATCTGCGTCGGTGCATCTGTCTGTGTGTCTGTCTATGAGTCTGTCTGTATGCCAGTGTGTGTGTGTGTGTGTGTGTGTGTGTGTGTGTGTGTGTGTGTGTGTGTGTGTGTGTGTGTGTGTGTGTGTGTGTGTGTGTGTTTGTAAACACAATATCTCTTGAATGGCTTAAGGCATAATATATCAACATAAAACTTTCAAACATGATCTTGCCAATGATGAGTTCAAAACAGGCACTCAAAGTCGACAAATTACTTAATAAATTAATTAATATTTACGATTGCCACACACATTGCGGGATCCAGTCATGAGTGGCTTTTAGTATTTTAGTTATAGTGGATGGGAAGCAGGTCAGTGTGGTCACTCATCACATCAATGTCTGTGGCTTGTCACCAAATAAATTACAAAAGAGGAAGGCAAGGTTAATAATGGAGATGACAAGATGCAGCTGGAGGTCAGAAGAGGTGTCATACACTGACAGTGATACACTCAATGCAATCAGTGAGCTACAGAATGGCCGTGAGAAAAAACTCAAAAAATCCAATACACAGCAGGTACGCCAATATTGACTTCGATGTCTCACATGCATCCTTTATGTTCAATAACAGGTAATCAGTTGAGAGGGTTGAGTGTATCTGTGGCTTCATTCTGGTGTGTCTAATTGCTGTTGGCATGCATAGTGGATTGTATTGTAATGGATTATTGGATATGATGTGCCTCCAGTGGCCTGTATTGTCTGTCATTGTGGTATGACATACTTGGGCATGCTTGTGTATACTGCCTGGAGGGCTTAATTGACTTGAGGCCAGAAAAGTTATAGCTTAATTGATATGAGTTTGTATACTTGATATGCAGTGCATGCAAGTTTTCCTTGACTGTCTATCTACTTGTTACGTTGACTTGAGAAGAGATGAGATTGTTGATGGTGTCTCCGGTCTCTTTCCTATATTTTCATGTTTCTGTTTGTCTGTGTGTCCATCTGTATGTCTGTCTGTCCGTCTGTGTCTGGCTCGCTGTCCATCTGTCTGTTTGTCTGTCTGCCTGTCTGTCCATCTGCCTGCCTGTCTGTCTATCTGCCTGCTTGTCTGTCTGTCTGTTTGTCCGTCCGTCTCTGCCTGTGTCTGTCTGTTTGTCAGTCTGTCCATCTGTCTGTCTGTCTGTCTGTCTGTCTGTCCATCTGTCCATCTGTCTATCTGTCTGTCTGTCTGCCTCTCCGTATGTCTGTCTGTCCGTCTGTCTATGTGATTTGAACATTGCATTGAACTTACCCGCCATTTGATGACGACTGTAAGGCATCTAACTCTTCCGCCCACATTATGTCTTCAACAGTCTTGTTTGCACATAGCAGCTTCACTTGTCTATGCAAGACAAAATAATAAGCACTCCCACACACCTACACCTACCCACCCACTCATTCACCCAAGGCACCCACCCCACCACACACACACACACACACACACACACACACACACACACACACACACACACACACACACACACACACACACACACAACCTGATTGCCACGTCACTCTGTTCTCTATCTACTGACTCTCTCTTATCTAAAAACTCCCGAATCAACTTTGCCATTGGAGTAAACCCTATAGAACAATTAATACAAAACTTACAATTCAGTAAAGTTATCACATACAGAACTCACCACTACCAGCTCCAATAAGACATAACGTTGACACGGCAGTGAGGCAAGCCGCATTAAAAGTTCCATCATGGCTACTAATGTCAATTGTACTTCCTGTTAAGCAAATGTAACTATGAATTGACGTATGTATGTACATGTAGAAAATTGATGAACAGCAAGACAGACTGTCAAGCAGGGAAACAAACTGACGAAGACAGGCAAAACACAAACAAACAATTTGACAACAAACAGACAGACAAACGGACAGATGGACAAACAGACAAAGTGAGACAGACAGACAAACGATAGACAGACACAGAGACAGACAGATGAACAGGCAGGCAGACACACAGATGGACATACCGACAGATGGACAGACAAACAGACAGACAGACAAAAAGACAGAAAGACAAACAAACAGACAGACAGACAGACAGACAGATGGACAAACAGACATACAGACAGACAAAGTGAGACAGACAGGCAGACGATGGACAAACAGACAGACGGGTAGATGAACAGACACAGAGACAGATAGATGGACAGACAGACAGACAGACAGACAAACAGATGGACAGACAGACAGACAGATGGACAGACAGACAGACAGACAGAGGGGAGCTTTTTAATGCTAATTGTTATTTGTGTAATTGTAATTGTAGTTGTGACACTTGTTGTTCATTAGCTGTTACTTTAGTTTCACCTGTATTAGCTTTAATGTATAAAAATATATGAAAATTTGACAGACAGATGGACAGACAGACAGACAGATGGACAGACAGACAGAGAGATGGACAGACAGACAGACAGATGGACAGACAGACAGACAGACAGACAAATGGATGGACAGAAGGGTGAATAACAGATAGACAGACAGACAGACAGACAGATGGATGGATGGCCAGATAGACAAACAAATAAACTACAAAAATAAACAAACAAACAAACAAAACCATAGATGAACCAACCGTATACAAATCATAATGTGCAAATCATTCCCTCCTACAGTACATGTACCTAGTTCAAGTTTCCCAATATGTTGTGTAAGAGATCCCAATGGATATATCTTTATCATCAATAAGATTGTGCGTCCTTGTTCAAAGCCGCTGTCTCCTTGGAAGTTAGCAACTGGAGTGTACGGCCGACTCACTTCAAAACCTAACATGACTTTGATTATTAACCGTGAATTGTGATGTGTGTGTGTGTGTGTGTGTGTGTGTGTGTGTGTGTGTGTGTGTGTGTGTGTGTGTGTGTGTCTCCGTCCATCTGTCTGTGTGTCTGTCTGTCTATGCATATGTCTGTCTGTCTATGTGTCAGTCTGTTGTCTGTGTGTATGTATGTCTGGGTGGGTGCCGGACATTTAGTCGCCAAAATTTAGTCACCGGGCATTTAGTCGCGGAAGTTTAGTCGCCAGTACACTTAGTCGTGAGTACACTTAGTCGCCGTACAATTAGTCGCCACAAGAGCATGGTCGCCAAATGCATATTACGTTGAGTGACGGTTGTATTCGCATTGACTTTACGTTGCAGAAGTTGATAATTACATTTATATGGACAACCAGAAGGCAGCACGAAAACACTGCGATTAGTTAATTAATTAGTTAAGATGTGAAACATTTGTCATCACATCAAGGAACACCAATAAGATGAGGGTATCAATCACTCAAGGGGTACAAATGTCTACATAGCTGTTGCTCCAGTCATTGTCATGATAATGGCGGCAATTTTATGCTCAATGCAAAAATGCTCCTAGCCGTTGCCTTCGTTCCTGTGCAGCACATTGATGCCTACTACAATGATGCTGATCAAGGGACTGAGACTGGAGCAGCAGCGCCGTGATGCAGTCATCGAGGGAATGGTCACCGGCAACCTTCCACCTCAGCCGTGTCGGGCAACTGTTGCACACAACCAGTGCATCGAGACAATTTTGTGCCGATTTCCCACTGATACCAGCCTTCAGTATCTCCGAGGAATCGCACATAATCTGAGCTTTTAATTGACTATACTATGACTATAATTGACTATGTTCTATGCAAATTAAAAGGTGCTATGAGCGGAAGCCATTAATTAACGCGATCACGTCAACGAAAAGAACAGATGGTAATAAGCACCTGACGACTACTAAAAAAGTAATTGCATGCGACTAATAAGTGTACTGGCGACTAAACTTCCACGACTAAGTGTACTCACGACTAAGTGTACTGGCGACTAAACTTCCGTGACTAAATGCCCGGTGACTAAATTTCGGTGACTAAATGTCCTAGACCCGTCTGGGTGTATGTGTGTCTGTCTGTGTGTCTGTCTGTCTATGTGTCTGTCTGTCTATGTGTCTGTCTGTTTGTCTGTGTGTATGTCTGTCTGTGTGTATGTCTGTCTGTGTGTATGTCTGTCTGGGTGTATGTCTGTCTGTCTGTGCGTCTGTCTGTCTGCCTATGTGTCTGTCTGTCTATGTGTCCGTCTGTGTGTATGTCTGTCTGTGTGTCTGTCTGTCTGTCTATGTGTCTGTCTGTCTATGTGTCTGTCTGTTTGTCTGTGTGTATGTCTGTCTGTCTGTGTGTCTGTCTGTCTGTCTATGTGTCTGTCTGTTTGTCTGTGTGTATGTATGTCTGTCTGGGTGTATGTCTGTCTGTCTGCGCATCTGTCTGTCTATGCATATGTCTGTCTGTTTGTCTGTCCGTGTCATCAATCTAATTTTCATCCAAATATTTACCTTCCACGGTGTGCCTAATGTAGACATGATGCCCCACAGGGACTGACACATACATTAATGCTGGATATTCCACCAGCAACAGCTTCGTGTCATGTGTGACTTTCTTCACGTCCCTCACCTTGCATTCATAGTATTTCATCTCTAAACCACGCCCACATATGACATTACAAACCACGCCTACTTGTACCCACCAAAAATACCGAATTTCTTCTTCTGAGTGAATGTCACATCAAGTGGAATATCCTTATGAACAACAGGCCAATGAACTGGTTCCTGCTTGGTGAAGCAGACATCACACCATTTATCAACAAAGTTCACTAATCACAGCACAGCTGATCAATAATGTGCTACCTGCAGTCGAATGGCACACACACACACACACACACACACACACACACACACACACACACACACACACACACACACACACACACACAGTATCCAACCTGCTAGTCCAGTGACTGCAGCATATAAATCTAACCCACAAACCAACAATATCATCAGCATCACCACTCATATCATCTCAAGTCTTCCTCACCACCCAACACTTCATACACAATCTCTCCAAGAGACACCGTAATAGTCATCCTCACACCCTTCTCCACTCGTACAACCACATCACCGTGATCCAATTTCTACACAAACATAAACCACAAACATTGAGGAAAAATGCAATAGAAAGTTGCCACAACTGAAACCTTGTAATTGGTCTGAAGAGTAAAGATAACATTGACATCTGTTTGATCCCAATTGTAGCTATACAAACACATCATGAATAGAACAATTTAATGTGATTGTCTAAAATATTATTATATTATATACTAATGCATATATATTATTTATATATTTATTTATATATGTATTTATAATGCATATATATTATTTTATATATTTATTTATATATTTATTTATATATCTACATATAATGCATATATATTATTTTATATATTTATTTATATATGTATTTATATATCTACATATAATAAACATATAAAGTAGATAATCCACGTAGACTAGCCAGTCAACCAGTCACACTAACTGCCCAAAAATTAAGAAAAAAATAAAAAATAAAAATAAAAATTATATATTTATTTTTATATTTACATTTTTATACTAGTAATTGAACCTGTATTTACACCGTCACTTCCACAGCTATGAGCCTTCAAAGTCCTGAACACCACGTACAGTAGGGCTAATTGTCGCAAAGAGCTACGAATATACACGCTATTTTCTTTCTAGACGCGCTACCTGTAAAATCTTTAAAATCCTACATAGTGAATGCTGTTTCACATGACCACAAAATCCCTAGATAGTCTGTAGTCGTAAGTAAAGTCATCGTATACGAGACATAAAATCTCTCATGGTTACGTAATGTTAGATTCCCGTATAAATGTCGTAAAAGCAAAAAACTATTGATTTCAGGTCAGCAGTTGTAGACAGGTGAGTTCTGTTGTTAATTTCCTACAAGTCCTAGCAATCGCAAACATGAATTCCACTGTTCAGGTAAGAAAACTCTCTCATGAAAGTGTCGCGCGTACGATTAGCTGTTCGTTCATTGTCTCTGGTTACGACATAAAGGAATTAATGGTTCGTGATTGGGCCACACAAAGGAGGCATGGCACATTCCTGTAGCGTGACAGACATAGTCACATAGTCCCCAGACCAGACGTCAGTTCAGCCCTATAAGTTTAGAGTACACTACTCGCCAAGTCTCATGACTTACAAAGTCCCTTTCTTAGAGGCTCATAGCTGAATTAATTATATATATATATACACTTATTTTTACATTAATTATATATATTTATATATTTATTTTATATTAATTATACATGTATATATTTATATATTTATTTTATATTAATTATACATATATATATATATATATATATATATTTATGTTCATATTACTTATATATATTTATATACTTATGTTTATGGTCAGGTCAGCTCACACCTTGAAAGTTATCAAGACCATTGCAAGACGATTAACTTTCACAATAACTTGACTTTTAGTCAGACAGTAGATCACTTACACCAACAACTATCTTGCACTACAAAGCTTAGCTAAGATGATTTTGTTTAGGTTATCCTTAGATCCTTACATAGTAAAAATGCTGTTATTTCTTCCTCCTTTGCTATATAAAGCAAGGAGTTGTAATAAATATAAATACGTATTTGTATATATATTATATTATATATTACTGCATATATATTATTTTATATATACTTTAGCATTGTGCATAACTGACTGTAGTTGAGGTATTGTTTGCTCTTCTGTATCGGCCATGCGAGCCTTGTGGAACAAGGTGGGCACTGATTGCCTTCGTTTCAGTTTATGGTGAGCTGTTTGAGTCTTTTTTCCACGATTCAAAACTGGAGAGCCGGGACAGCTGGTGCGTGTCGTCTCGAAGATGGGAGAATCAACTTCAAGTCCTGTGGATGACAAGATAAACGACTGAGAGAAAGTCAAGGAAATTTAATTGATAAGTGACACTTTAAAGTCACTTAAAATCAATTAGTTATTTTAGTTAAGAGACAAGTAGACACAGACAGGCAGACAGGGCGACCTTTTTGAGACTGGGATTGCCGGTGACTCCTCAAAATGGATTACAAGATGTGATTGCAGAAAAGACCTGGATTCTGAGGGATACCATCTCATGACGTGTAAGACAGGAGGAGGTCCTGTCAGGACCCATAATACCATTGTAGGTGTTTGGTCTGAATGTTTGAGCCAGTTACACATAAACCACAAGAAAGAGCCCAGAGAAAGGTACTGTGGTTGCGAGAATCGACCTGACATAGCGATCATGGATCCAGTAACCGACACAGACGTCAAACTAGATGTGTCTTTGGCCCACCCATGGTGTGCTGATATCTTGTCAAGAGCAGCCCGAGAAGACGGGGCAGCAGTGGTAAGAAGGGAAGAGAGGAAAGTCGAGAAATACCAGTTGAAGGTCCTGCCGGGTGGATTATGCTTCAACTTCGTGCCTCTAGTTATGGAACACTTCGGTCGTTGGGGGAGACAAGCACAATCATTCCTGTCTCAATTATCTCAACTAAGTACAAACATCGACCTTGGTAACAGTGACCAAGATTTCAAGTGCTACTGGAGAAGAAGATTTGCTGTAGCTCTCCAAAGGTGCAACGCAAAGGTTCTCATCCAGAAGATAAACCGCTCACGAAGCAAAGAAAATGACATTAGTGACATATATAGTGTCCAATTGTATGCAACCTAAGTTGATAATTTTTTAGAGACCCGTGTGGGTCTAATTGATATATAACAGACTTTTCGTATCTATAGCTTGTAATAGTTCATATGTATGAAATATAAAGATTTGACAGACAGACAGACAGGCAGGCAGGCAGGCAGGCAGACACACAGACAGACAGACAGACACAGACACACAGACAGACACACACATAGACAGACACATAAGCAAACAAACACACAGACAGACAAACATGCAGACAGACAAACATGCAGACGGACAAACATGCAGACAGACAAACATACAAATGGACAAAGACAGACAAACAAACACACAAGCAGACAAACACAAAGACAGACAAACACATAAACAGACAAACACATAAACAGACACACACACAGACAGACAAATGTACAGACAGACAGACACAGGCAGGCAGACAGACAGACAGACACAGGCAGGCAGACAGACAGACAGACACAGGCAGACAGACAAACACATGGACAAACAGACAACAGACAGACAGACAGACAGACAGACACATAGACATACAAACACACAGACAGACAAATACAAACAACTGTCAACACATACATCTAACCCCTCTCCCGAATTCAATCCAAAATCAAACCAGCATCTCACAAATCACACACACACACAC